>NC_060888.1:3996891-4189391 GCF_014805685.1 Silurus meridionalis | reverse complement strand
TATGTACTTTATGAGTGTAAGTTTGACCCTAGAATTACATATGTGATATCCAGTCTGTTTTCCATGTCTTCAGTCACTTCCTCAAAGCCACAATGGAGTTCATTAAAAAAGAACAAGAAGCATTATTTCTTTTCTGTAAGACCAGCACATCTGCTTCTCTTTCCCCAGACATGACTTCTGTAGAGACCGAGTTACTTTTGCATTATTACCCAAAAATAGAAAAGCGCAACGAATCTCCGCCAGGGTAATAAATAACAAGTCCAGATGATGCTTATTTTTCTGGCTCATTGAGGAACATGCACAGAGAGACTGGGGATTAGATAAAGGTGTATATTGAGAAGGCAGCCAAAACAATCTGCTCTGCTTTTCCCTATCCCTGTGTCTCTCAGGAGCGACGCAGCTGTTGGATGACCGATACCCAAAAAGTAGCAGGGATGTTATGAGGGGATGAGTTTCAGCCTCGGGATACCATCATACTCCAAAGAGCTTCTTCACAAGCTTTTTCAGTGTTTTACAAGAAATCTTTCATCAACATTCCTACATAATTGGAAATTTCTGTACATTTTGAACTTTCTGGCAATGTTCCTTCGATTTCTTTTTTGTTTCATTAAATTAAAAAGTCGCAAAAAGTAAATGAAATATAATCCAATTTTTCCTCATGTATTTTCTCACAAAATTTCTCACATATTATCTATTTATTGTATTTCTTCACACATTCTCTTTTCTTAAATGCATCCGTCACATAGTTTTCACGTGTTTCTTCACATATTACCTCACATATTTCCTCACATATTTCCCTATATCGCTTTTACTCACATATTTCCTAAAGTAGTTCCTCATGTATTTACTTAAATATTTCCTCACATAATTTTTCTTCACATATTTCCTAATTTATTTCCTCACATAATTTCTCACATATTTTTTAACTCACATATTTCTTAACATATTTCCTCACACAGCTATTACTCTCATATTTTCCAACGTATTTCCTCACATAGTTTTAGTCACATAATTCCTCATTTTCTTTCTCAAATAAATCCCTCACATGTATTTCCTCACATATTACCTATTTACTGCATTTCTACACTCATTTTCTTTTCTCGAATAGATCCCTCACATATTTTTCACGTTTCTTAACATATTTCCTCACATAATTTTTACTCACATATTTCCTAATGTATTTCTTCAGATATATTTTTACATAGTTTTTTCACTCACATATTTCCTAAAGTATTTCCTAATGTATTTCTTTACATAGTTCCTCACATCGCTTTTCTTCAGATATTTCCTCACATATTGTCTAATGTTTTTCCTCACATATTTTCTCAAATAACTTTTTTTTACATATTTCCCCACATCTCTTCACATAGTTTTAATCTCATAGTTCCTGACGTATTTATTCACATATTTACTCACATAGATTTAGTAACATAATCCCTCACATATTACCTCATGTATTTCTTCACTCATTTTTTCTTAAGTATTCCACCACATTTTTCACCATGTATTTTTTCACATATTTCTTCATATTTATTTCCTAAGGTATTTTCTTACATAGTTCTGCTACTCAAATTTTCCTCACATTTTTCTAACATATTTCCTCACAGATTTTCTCATTAATTCCCTCACATATTTCCTTATGTAATTGTTTACTTATTTTTTTCTTAATCTATCTATCTATCTATCTATCTATCTATCTATCTATCTATCTATCTATCTATCTATCTATCTATCTATCTATCTATCTATCTATCTATCTATCTATCTATCTATCAATCTATCTATAGTCTTTTTTGTCTCTTTGTCTCTCCTTTAACTTGATCTTTCTTTCTTGAATTTCTTCTTCTTTACCCTCTCTCCACTTCTCTCATCTAAGTTGAGAACTTGCTTTATTGGCATGGCAAATATTAACATTTGTCAAAGCTTCAATACAGACTTTGAAAACACCAAAAAATAAACAGAAAAATGAAATGAATAGATATTTTCATTATAATAATAAATAGAAATCGTCAATAACTCATCTCTCCTGAACTCTATCTTTCTCACACACACGCCTCAGAAAAAGGCTGATAATAATACGGCACACAACTCCGATTTCTAATACTGCTAATAAAACCAGTTAACAAGAATGAACTATTTTTTGCATTAAGTCCACACACAAACGCAACGAGTGCCAAAGTAAAAAAACGAGAACAGAATCTATCAGCTACCAAACAAACGTATAGTTTGAGTATTCATTTCTACACTTCACTTGTGTCTGATTTCCCAGAGTGAAGAGAGAAAATTGGAAGCGTAATCCCTTTACATGGAAAAATAAATATGCTTGACTCATCCCGCTTTCATCTGAAAGTCAAGTGCCTAAATGTCTTCTCCTTTTCTTTTAATAAAAACCGATTGCCTTGAAAAGAAATTGCGTTTTTTTAAGAGTTTCCAATTTTCAGCCAATCAGCAGCAGCGAGGCAAAGTCTATGAACTTTAGTAAACTGTGTGGAATGTGTTTTCTCTCCTCCATAAATTGCATTTGTTTATCTGCATAAATTTCACAGAGGTTTGAGTTTTTCTCACACTGTTGATTTTTGTATTATTCTACCATCAATTATACTTTATTTCAAGCGAAATTAGAAATGGAATGCAATGTTCTTAACAGTAACATTGCATTAGTCATCTAGGGGCACGGCCTCCATTTGACCTAAAAGGAAGATGGCACTTAGGTATGACATCACACACACACACACACACACACACACACACACACTAGAGTGTCTAGAGTTAAGTGGCATGTTAATAAAGTGTCAATAGAATATTCTAATTATTTATTTTTTATTAGATTTATTTTATATTTATTTTTCTTGTCATTTGAAGCAGTCTCTGGCAAAGGTAAATTCTTCTAGACGAATACAGATTTTTAATTATATCTTATCTTAACTTATATTATATTATAAATTATATCATATTTTATTTATTTTCATTTAAACCTGTACATAATTAAAAATAAATGTAATTAATAAAATATTGCAAAGATGAAACTCTATATGTGTATTTTCCTTCACTTGAACTAGGAGACTCAAACCTGCTCCAGCATGGCAATGCCCCTGTGCACAATGCCAGCTTCATGAAGATCTGCTTTAAATGAGTTGGAGAGGAAGATCTTAAGTGGAATGCTATAGAGCTCTTATCTCCACCAAGTTGAACACCTTTTTATGATAATATAGAGACTCTGACTGCGGCCCATGTTTCCTCACCCTTAATCCTTACCAGACTTCACTAACACCCTTGTGGTTGAATGAGTACACCTCCAAAATCTAGTGGAACATCTTCCCAGAAGAGTGGAGTTTAATATAACAGCAAATGGGAACTAAATGTGGAATGGGATGTTTAAAAAGCACATACAAATATATATGTCTTTCTCCTCTCTTCTCCTCTACAATTATTATGATATATAATAATATTTTAATTAAGCATATAGTACCATAAATATATTATATATCTATGAGCTTTATCTAGCTAATGTTCATCATGAGCTTTCTGAAGCATCACTTTTGGGTGATATTATATGCCCACTGCTCAAGGCAGCCACTATGATTTTGCTCCTCCACTCACTTTTTCTCTTTGGTTCAATAATCGGTAAAACGGTGTATTCCCACATCTGTCACAGTTGTTTATGTCTAGTCAGGTTCGAGCTTCCGCTTCAGTGGACTGTTAGCTTTTCTGCCAAAGTCACACTAACCTATGCACACTGCAGGCAGAAAGAAAAAATATATATATATATTTTTTCCCCACATTTTGTTATGTTACAGCATTATTCCACAATGGATTAAATTCATTATTTTCCTTAAAATTCTATAAACAATACCTCATAATGACAACATCGAGGAAGTTTGCTTACAATCTTTGCACATTTATTAACAACAAAAATCCTGTACATACAAGCATTCACAGCCTTTGCTCAATACTTTGTTGAAGCTCCTTTGGCACCAATTACAGCCTCAAGTCTTCTTGAGTTTGATGCTACAAGTTTAGCACACCGATATTTGGGCAGTTTCTCTCATTCTTTGCAGAAACTCTCAAGCTCCATCAGGTTGGATGGGAAGCGTCAGATCTCTCCAGAGATGTTCAATCGGGTTCAAGTCTGGGCTCTGGCTGAGCCACTCAAGGCCACATTCACAGAGTTGTCCTGTAGCCACTCCTTTGTTATTTTGGCTGTGTTCTGAGTGTCATGAACTGTTAACCCAATCTGATGTCGAGAGCGCTCTGGAGAAGATTTGCTAAATTCATCTTTCCCCTGATCCTGACTAGTCTCTCAGTTCCTGCTGCTGAAAAACATCCCCACAGCATGATGCTGCCACCACCATGCTTCACTGCAGGGTGAAACATGTCCAATCAACTGAATTTACCACAGGTAGACTCCAAACAAGTTTTCTAAACACCTTAAGGAAAATCAGTGGAAACAGGAAGCACCTTATTTATTTTTAATACATTTGCAAAGATGTTAAATAAACTTCTTTCACGTTGAATTGAATCCTTTTCGGAATAAAGCTGTAACATAAAATGTGGAAAAAGTCAAGTGCTGTGAATTCTTTCCGGATACACTGTATACCTGTACATTGAGATAGCATGCCCTGCTGAGTTCTCAGGATTACATGAACACTTACAAATGCAAACCAGTGGGTGACCTACATCTTTCAAAATCCTAGAGAAAAGAATCAAGACCAATCAGACCAATTCTGCTCCTGATCACATTCTGGGGTCAGTGTGCTGTCGGCACAGTCACTCTTACACTCCTGCCACTCACCACTCACAGCTCAAACCCCAATCACAGCGATTGCACAATTGTCCAAGTAATATTTAAGTGATTTGTATAAAAGATGTTAGAAATTGTATGGGAGGAAAGGGGGGAGGAATGGATGAGAAGATTCCATGCACTGAAAGAAAACATCAGAGCAAAATAATCACTCTTTAGGGACTATAAGGTGCTGAAAACCGTTCTATATATATCTACTTTGGGAATATACTCATTGTTAAAAGCGCTATATAAATAAAACCGAATTGAACTGCGATGTGTAACTGTTGATCCAGTGAAGTTTTATATATTTTGCATTCTCTGAAAAGAGAATAAACCCAATCTATTCACTGCACAATACCATCTAATCTAAAATTGTGGTTTTTGGTTGCATATACTGTACATTCTGAAAGCTCCATCTTTGAATTCCCTCTGCATTACTTCTATTGCTTTTATTAGACCCCTGATTCTTTACAGCCTGTGCTTTATCTCAGGTCGAGGTCTGTCACACATGAGTCAGCTCTCTGCACATTTTAATGCGATGTCTTTCATTTCAGAATTCACCGAAAGCAATTTAAAGGATTTGAACCAGATTGAAAAGTCAGTTTGTATAAGCAAAGTGTTGCTTCTGCAATGCATCAAATATTGGCAAAAAACAAGCAGTAAAAGATCAATTAATTGATTTTTAAAACTTGCACTGCCTAGCGTTACCCCCTTTTAGACCCCCATTAAACCACTTTTTGAAACATTTTTTTGCATTTCTTTTGTGATTGCAATATGAATGTACAGTTTATCTACTTTAATTCCCCGCAGACACCACAGACTTCAAACATGGTTGCCACAGATTCCACTTCCCACAATCCACAGCTCGCTCATTTGTCAAGTTACAGATTAAGCACACCTGAGCTCAGACACACAACTATTCGCATACTGCAAAAGAGGTTAAGGCTACATCTACACAAATCCAGATAAATTTGAAAAGAGTGTTTTCATCTAAAAACGTTCCGCATCCATACTTTCATTTTCAGTTGTTATCCAAAAGATTCAGAAAAAGTTTTTGAAAGATTCTGTTTTCACAGTCCACCCTGCGATGCGAAAACGTCATTTTCAAATGTATCCACTTTGGCGATTGTTTTCAAAAAGCCATGTTCTCGTTGACTGGAAATGTTGTGTTAGTGTAGACCGAAGGAAAAAATAGGCGTTTTTGAACAAAACTGTATTAGTGAGGACATGGTCTCAGTTCTTGCGTTTGTAATGGTGATAACACCAAGTCTGCTTATATTGTGAATGCCTTATTGATCTCTTTGACTAGGTTTGTTTCTTGTTATTGTCTCATGCCAGGCTGTGTGTTTCCTGTTTGTTGATCGCCCTGACCCTGTTCTGATGTTTTACATTGACCTTGCCACATTTCATGCACTTGAATCTGTCAGCACTTTTGCCACATAACAGGACCTGAAATCCAATCTTTCTCTCTCTCTATCTACCTCTACCATAATGTAGCTCAAATTCTAAGTCATATCTCTATGTATCCAATTAAAGGAAAAATGCTGTGAATCTACCAAAGAGACAACAGTAGTCTTCCGAATTCCCATGCAGAACCCCCCACCTCACCCCTGAAACACCACTCCTAATGAGGTCATTATAAAGGTGTGCTACCTGGAAGACAACAGCAATTGTGGGAACCCTGTGCTCCTTTGCTTTCTTCAATGAGTGTGCACTGATTACAAATTAGATATTGTCCCAAATCTCTCCCAGTGCTCCGCTGTTGTTTGGGCCACATCAAAGAAAACCTCTCTCATTAACTGGCTTGCACTTTGCTATCATGGGAGTGTGTCTTCCAAAACGAGGTCTCTCTACAGAAATACAGTACATTTGTTGTTGGCTTAGGATTCATTCCTTGGGGTTTTGTGTTTTCCTTGTACTCTTTTTTTTATTGATATGTGACAATAGTGACAATAAGCTCATAGCACCGAAACAGCAGACAGACAGACAGACAGACAGACAGACAGACAGACAGACAGACAGACAGACAGATAGATAGATAGATAGATAGATAGATAGATAGATAGATAGATAGATAGATAGATAGATAGATAGATAGATAGATAGATAGAACTTATTTACATGTACAGGTACACAGCAACGAAATGCAATTCAGCACCTACCAGAAGTGCAAATAGTAGCAAAAAAAATGTAACTATATTTACAGCATATATATATATATATATATATATATATATATATATATATATATATATATATGTGTGTGTGTGTGTGTGTGTGTGTGTGTGTGTGTGTGTGTGTGTGTGTGTGTGTAATAAAATAATACTAAAAAACAATTTTTTTTATCACTAAACATTTGTTATACTGATGCGCCAAGTCTCAAATCAAGCACCAAAATCCGCCATGATGCACAGATCCGGAAATGAAAACCATCCATCTGGAAACATCCGTCTGTTGTCTTGATGATGTAAATTAAAACACCATAATTACTTAAAACATTTACAAGAATATTTTGTCTCCGTGCTCTATGTTGAGTTTGGTTTCACTAATAATAAACATACATTTGCATAAAGTATAGCCAAATTAATTAGAAAATATACAAACTGGAAAAGTATTTATTTAGGGTACATTTAGATCAGATAAAAATGTGCGATTAAGCTGCGATTAAACACAAGTTACCGATTGACAATATTTGCTGTACATTATATATATGGCTCACCAGCTTCTACACATTTTTCACATATATACATGCATACATACATATATATATATATATATATATATATATATATATATATATATATATATATATATATATATATATATATGTATGCATGTATATATGTGAAAATGTGTAGAAGCTGGTGAGCCATATATATAGAGAATATATATAAGTATATATTCTTTATATGTACACAAGTATTGGGACTCCTGACCTTTCCTGCCATATGTGGTTTCTCTCCAAACTGTTACCACAAATCTGAAGGCACTTAATTAAAATGACATTTGAATTAAAATGTTGTGTTTACTTGAACTTTAAAACCTAAAGCTGTTCCAGTATGTCTCTGTGCACAATGATGCTCTGATCTCAACCCTACTGAACACCTTTGGGATAGAATGGAACAGTTACTGCACCCCAGGCCTCCTCACCCTACAACAGTACCTGACTTTACTAATATCATTGTGGCTGATGAACACAAATGTCCACAAGCACACTCGCAAAAGAAGAGTGGATGGAATTACGGGAGCAAATTTGAACTAAATGTGGAATGGGATGCTCAGAAGGGTTATGGTGGATAGAAAAAACTGGTCCTGAACCTACTGGTTCTGGTGTGTACTGTATGTTTCTGTATCTTCTTCTTGATGGAAGGAGGTTAAAAAATGTGTGACTGGGATGTAAGGAGTTCATGAAGGAATTGTAAGCTTTGTACAGACATCTACTGTAGTGAAGGAGCTCAATGGAAAATAGATGGGTGCCAGTGATGCATTGGGCAGTTTTAACTACCCTTTCCACGTCTTTCAGTTCACACTCAGGGGAGCCTCCATACCATACAGTGATGAAGGGAGTTGGTAAGGATGGTAAAAACTCGATAGAATCCCTGGGAACAGATGCAATTTCTTAAGACTCCTGAAGAAGTACAGGCACTGTTGTGCCTTTTTTACCAGAGTTGAAGTGTTCGGGCGCCAGGACAGATTGTCAGAGATGTGGACTACCAAGAACTTAAACCTGGAGATTCGCTCTACTTCAGTTCATTGATGTAGACAGAGGAGTGTCTCTTGCTGTTAGATTTCTAAAAGTCTGCAATAAGAACAAAAATGGTAGGTAAGTAGTGGATGCTGGATAGTTCAGATATGGCTCAATGAGCTAATCCTAAGACTGGCTCAAAGCAGTGTTGTACAGTGTGACCACTGTTGGCAAAAAAATGACCCCCTGTACCTCTCGTTTCTTTTTTTCTGAGCTGAATAAGTCTTCTGCTTTAAGATCTCTGCTGATTTAAAAGTAGGTCATAAATTTGGTGCTGTTTATTATCCGGAATGACTGTGAGTGTCCTGAGGAGGGAGTAGTCAAGCAATAAATGAGAAGATTTTTTTAAGTAAACTTTTCAGCCAAGTCATTAGAAGTTTTATGTTTCGATTCTTCAAAATACTGTATTAATCAGACCAGACCTGCCACATTGCCGAATTCCACACACCCACGGCTCAGGCAACGGGAGCTGAGCTGTGTAGTAAATCTCATATTGCACCCTGCATGACACTGGGCCTGCTTTGTAGCTCTTTAATGAGAATATGGAGTTATCGTGAGACGTACAATCGAATATGTTGCATACTGATTCATAAGAGGTTTTAAACACACCAGTGCAATTATACATCCGAATAACAAAAGCAAACGTTTTACTAAATATAAGTGGAAAAGGAAAAATAAGAAGGACCAAGCACTGATTTTTGTTCTTGAAGGTCACTGGTGCATGCAAGGAGTGTGATGCAATGAATGTGTCCCTGGAGGTGGCCTTACAGTAGATCAGTCTCGGCAAAGTTTCCCCCTAGGTTGCCCTTACAGTGGATAAAACTCACACAAAAAATCTACTGTCCTGTAAGCTTCCTTATTTGGAAGAAAATAAGATGAAGTGCACTCTAGATTGCCTATCCTGTAAATACTGTCCTATAGGGTTTTTTATGTCTTAGGAACCATGATAAAGTGCCTTAATGGGTGCCCGTTATTAAAAAAAAAAAAGAAAGAAAGAAAGAAAAAAGATGCAGTCCTATTTTCAAGTTTTTGGAAATGAGATAAAATGCCCTAATATTAAAAAAAAAGTGATAAAATGCCATTGAATGTACAAGTGTAAAAGAACTGCCTTCCAGTGCGCCACGGTGGTATTTAATTTGTGATAAATACCAACAAGATTTCTGTATACTGATACAAAATTAATGCAATGCCCTTCCAGCAGAGAATACATGATAAAGTAGGCTCTAGTGTTTCCCTGCGTCTTAGGAAACATGATGTTATGCATTAAAGTTTCCATATGTGTATTCCGTATTTAACTTATAAATACTTGGCCCCCTAGATTGTCTCTTTGGGCACATTTAAAAATTAATGCCCTCTAGGCACCTCGGTTTTCTTCTTACAAAACTAACCTTGGTGAAACAGGAAATAAAAACGCTTTCTGCAAATAAATATCCTGTGCCTTAGGCATCCTGGGTCTGCCTGCTGAAGGTAAATGTCACTAAGTAGCCGAAAAACAGACCAAAATATTAGCTACAATTAACCTTGGCTTTATTCTTAATCCCTCAAACATTAGATATTAGCATGCTAATCATTCAATACTCACTATCTGATACCTAAGAGCACCCATTTACAAAACAAATGACAGAGTAACACAATCCAAACCTAAATACCAGACTTTTAAGAAAGTAAAAGGCTAAAAAAAGTAAGATAGATGCTATAATTACTCATGCTATGACAAATCATTGTGGGTCAGTTCTGATGATAATTGAGTCCTGTGTTGGTGCCATGTCTTTTTTTTTTGTTTATTTTTTCTTTTTCAAATTAGAGGCAATTTTTTGTTCGCTGCCTTATGAGTTTATCCTACAATGACAGATATACAGGTTTTGCTTTTCACAGTAATATATTATATTCATTTTCTTTCCAATTATGCCAGTTGGATGCAATTCTCTGCTCAGGGGGAAAAGTCAATGCCCATTTTGGCTTGAAAATTGAAAATCTTATGGTTCTCATACATCTTTTCATTGTGACCTTTACAGATAGGGCCATTAATCCCACTAGTCTAAACAGACACCTGAAAGGTCACAGAGGGTCAGAATTACATCTCAAGCAGACTTACTTCCTGAAAAGAGATCTCAGTTAAATTGTTCTTATTATATTTGCATTAATATAAACTTCAACTGTACCCTGAAAAAAGTGTTGTATTATTTGCATGTATGGCATTTCCACACACCCTTAAACACACCTACTTATAATTCTGTCACTTATACAAAAGAGCTGTTAAGAATTGGGGCCTTGATCAAGAACCCAGCAGCGGTTCCAGTATGCATAATCACTATTTCACAAAAACATTTCCTAATCTACTTACTAGTAAAAAAAAAAAAATAGAAGCCGTGATCCCAGTGGTGCTGGTGTGTTTTTTATTTATTTTATTTTATCCATTTCAAAACTGTATTTCAATACTCTTGTTACATTTTCCCAAAATTCATAGCTCCTTATCTTCAATTAATTGTAATTTCATTTATATAAATTCAAGGTTCATAGCTCGTGCTAGAAAGGTGGTCGCCTAATGGTTAAGGCATTGGACTTTGTGGGTTGCGAGTCGAGTTTGAGTACCAGATTTACCAGGATGCCACTCTTGGTCCCTTGAGCAGTCTTTTAACCCCTCATGGGTGATTAGTTGTGGAACAATGAGAATTTGTGCACTTTGCAGCAGACGCGGTTTGCCAGCTCTGACTAGCACGGGCTCTGACCATCTAATCACAGGACGTGAAAATGCCGTCGAGTCTAGGGGACCTCGGAGTGGACAGAATGTGCTTTGTTGAATAAACATCTTCAAGCAACATAAAGTTTACGATTAAAAAAGCCTACATGTGCAGACTCATTACGGAAATAAAAATGATGGCTGAAATCTGATTGGATAAAAACTTGAAAAGACACTCAGTGATGCTGCACACTCGAGAGAAAAGCTATGAAATGAGAACTATTGGGAATCATTTTATACATATTTCTGGACAAAAATATATTAAAACATAAGTCAGTGACTGTGAGATTTTAGGTCAGCAGTTCTGACATTCTGCCACTGCTAAAATGTAGTATATTTTTATTTTATTTATTTTTTATTTTTATGTGAAGGGTTTTCCCAGACTGCCAGACATATTTGAAACTCAAACACTATTCCATAGTGGAGGCTACAATATGGCCAGCCTCAGTTTATTACTGCCTCCATTCATCATTTAAAAACACACATATTGCCTGGACTCTCGGCTTTTCTCAGCAGTTCACCCCTTTGCACTCGGAGCAGAGAAAAAAAAAAGCTGTCGAGTGTACGTAAGTGAAATGTCAGAAATGTTGCAGCACAGCCGCAACTTGGTTAGGATTATAATGAAGAATCGCTATACCCCTGTTAGTGCTGCTCATCGTCTTCTCCAGAAACATCTCATCAAATTTGGTAGAAGTTTCCTCTATAGACTGGAGGTTATGATGACATGGCATGTTTTGAGTTGAATAAATTGGTTCAACTCAAAAAGTTTACATGGTAAATTCACATCAACATCATCATTTCTATCATCATCATCATCATCACTATCATTGTCAAAGTATTCAGACCCACTTCGACTTTTAATATTGTTGTAAGTGTCATTTAGGAAGATGAACCTTTGAGGTCTTGAGTACTGTGAAAACGATTTTCTCTGGATAAATCTGGAATGTGGAAAATCTCTGTACTTTGCTCCCTTCAGTTTTCCTGCAACCCTAACATGTTCAATCTTGTTTTCTTCACACCAGAGAATGTTCTACACAATATTAAAATACCTGCTGCAGAAACATCCCCTCATTTTAGAATGATTTTAGACAGGTGATGAGTGGTGCCTGGTTTACTCATAACGTTTGAATTGTTTCCAATCTTGTTACCATCAGACTAGAGAATCTTGTTCTTTACAGTCCATCAGTGAGCTTCTTTTTGCACCAAGGAGAGGCGTTGGTCTAGCCCTTCTGCCATAAAGCTAATATCGGTAAAGGGCTGCAATGCAGGTTGTTCTTCTGGAACTTTGTCCTATTTCCACACAGGATCTCCAGACCTCTATCAGAGTGACTATCAGGTTCTTAGTCACCTCTCCTACTAAGGCACTTTTTTTTTTGCTCAGTTTGTCTGGGCGACCAGCTTTTTTAATTTGAGCATTATAAAGGCCACTGTGCTTTTGGAATCTTCAGAGCAGCAGCAATTTTTGGAGCCTTTCCCAAATCAATGCCTTGCAACAGCCCTGTCTTTGAGCTCAGCAGTTCCTTTGACCTCATGGCTTGGTTTTTGCTCTGATATGCATTGTCAGCTGTAAGGCCTTCTATAGAAAGGTGTGTGTGTGACATTCCAAAGCATGTCCAATCAATAAACATGGTCTAGAAACATCTTAACAATGAGAATAAGGAGGCTCCTCCTCTAATCTTCTAGTGTTGTTGCAACGGGTCTGAATGCTCTGTATATATGTATATAAATATAAAGCACATCAA
Organism: Silurus meridionalis; assembly: GCF_014805685.1. Lineage (NCBI taxonomy): Eukaryota > Metazoa > Chordata > Actinopteri > Siluriformes > Siluridae > Silurus > Silurus meridionalis. The sequence continues at coordinate 4,176,381 of NC_060888.1, read as the reverse complement.
GGCATTCTATTTTTTTTTTTTGGTTGAAAATGACCAACTTGTCCGCTCCACCTCTACTTTTCAGCGAGATCATTGCAAATTTTTCCCATAAAAGTCCACCCTGTAGTGTTTTGTTCTCTGTAAAATCCTGTGTAATTATACTGTAATTGTATCTCACGCTGAATGGTCTCGACAGAATGGACTCAACAGAGTATTTTTCAAAACCGGCTCTGTAAACATTTGTTCACAAATTGGTTTTTTGCTGTGCCTGAAAAAAGGTTGCAGTCTCCATTCCTTTGCTCAAATGATACCATCATTAGGCCTCATGTGCAAGACCAGCTGAGCAGCCAAACATGACCAAGTACACCAGGAACAGAGCTAAAAGAAAAGATGAAAAGCAAACTGATCTTAAATGCTTCCTCTCCTCTCCCTCTATATCCCTCATATCAATCTTTCGCCTCTCTATTTGTTCCCCAATTTCTGTTTTCAGATGCTACAACAGACTTGAGAAGTGGAGTCATTTCAACTCATAAACTGTCTGTGAGATATGTGCAAAAAAACAAAGTAGAACATAAGATTAATGTCCCTATTCCATTGTTATTATTTCTTGTATTAGTCTGGGTTTTTGCTGCAATGCTGAAATTGACATTGATTTTTTTTTTCTTCAAAGCAACCCCCATATCCACTCGAAGGCGTAATTCATTTCGAAGAGCAAACCCACCTAGCAAAATGTTTTGGAAAGTGCCTGAAGTTGGAATTAAGACTCGAGGCTGCTCTGAGCGAGCCCAATTTATGAGTGAAGTGGGACCACAGCGTGGCTTCATCAATCTGAATAAAGAGCGCTGCTCGAGCAGATATGCCGAGAAACAAAGGTAAGCATTCTGAATGATAATTCCCATCCATCGTTCATCAAACCTCTGCAGCAATATTTAATTTGCCGGGTTTGTTTTTCTTATCTGACCCCAGAGTAAAAAGCTGGGGGGTGGGGTGGGGTGCCTGAGTGCCCGTCTTTTTTATTTTTGTTGTTGTAAAAACTACTCGTGAAAGTCAAGTGGCTTTTATTGTTATTTCAACTATATACAGACTACAGTAGAAAGTGAAATCCAGCACCAATGTGATACAGGATTAACACAAAAATAACACAAGATAACACAAAACTACAAACAGACCAACACACAGGATATTACTATGTTTCACTGTTAGATATTGCAAATAAATTGTCTGTATAATTATTTAATATTCTACAAATATATGCAGCAGTTATTATTGCAAGAAGTGTGTGTGTGTGTGTGTGTGTGTGTGTGTGTGTGTGTGTGTGTGTGTGTGTGTGTGTGATCTCTTATTGAGGAGTTTGACTGCTTGTGGAAAGTAACTGTTATAATGTTTTGATATGAGAGTCAGAAAGCTTTGGTACCTTTTTCCGAATGTCATGAATGTGAAGTGTATGTGTGAGAGGTTTGTGTGTTCAGTCACAATGCTGGTGGCTTTATGGATGCAGTGTGTTGTGTAAATGTCTGTGCTGAAGGAAAGAATGATTAAAGAGGAAAAAAAGAACTCATCGGTCAATTGTAATAAGTAACATATACATTTTTCTCCCACATCAACACTAGCATTGTTTAATTAATATTTAAATACATTTTCATGAATAAAAGTATCATTGTTATTTGATTAATTTTTTTATTGAATTATTCCGATTTCCCAATTTTCAACGTAGGAAAAAACCCCAATATGGCCTCATACAAGATATACAAATCAAAAACAAAAGTTTGTAGCTTTCCAAACTAATTGATTTTGCAAACCAGCATTCCTGGCATAGAATCTGAATCCACCATGAACCCTGACCTAAATATAAAGGTGAAGTGCTGAAGGAAGGACAAAAAAAATGCTTCAAATCAATAAATTTTGATTTGTATATTTTATTTTATTTTGATTTGTATATATATAATTTTTATTTTCACAATGGACATTGTCACAAAGCAGTTTTACAGAGATAAAGCAGTTATAATCAATGTATTTATTTGTTCCTTATACAAATCATTGTGTAATTATGAAATTGCACATTTGTCCCTAATGAGTAAGCCAATTGGAATTGGAAGGAACTTTAAGAGGTACCGGACACAAAGGGGAACCCATCCTCATCTGGGTGACACCCAATGTCCATTCATTACAGTTCTATCATTGTTAAGGTGGGAAGGAATAGGCGCTTAATTGCAACCTGTGGTCCTGAGCCATTTCAGTAGACTGTTGATATTAATTGCAGTCCAATTCCATCTCCAAAGTTCTTGAGTTGCTCAGTAACTTTATGGATCTTTATGGGCTGTTCATGTGGAACCATCCCTAGCTGCACAGAGTGGTCTCTAATTAAAGACAATTCCAACCAGAGGCAAGGCACCAGGATGAATTAGGAAGATCATGAAAAGAAGAAAAGAAAAAGGAACACTGGTCGTGGTATCTCAGGAGCAGGTTTAACTTGAACAGCTAAAACTTGAAAAAAAAGAAAAGAAAGAAAGAAAGAAAGAAAGAAAGAAAGAAAGAAAGAAAGAAAGAAAGAAAGAGAGAAAGAAAGAGAGAGAAAGAGAGAAAGAGAGAAAGAAAGAAGTTCCATCTGAGGTGAATTCCAAGTGTTCCCAGGATAAGCACCAGATCCATGATATCTCTGACCAGGATATAAGAATGGAGATGAATGAAGGAGAATACTTGCCCATGTTACATCACTTATCATTTAGATCTTAGTGTCTAAGCACTGAAGAACATTACACCTGGACTTTCTCTTCTGCCGTCTCAACACCAATCCAACTTTCTCATTAACTCCCATCCTCACCCTTCCCTCTTTCTTCCAGTGGGCTTCTGTGCTTATTTGATCATGGGGATATGTTGTCTCCTCTAGAGCTCCAAGTCACTTGTCATCATCTCAGTGCACACAGGGAGCAGCAGCTCACACACCTCCGATATAATAAGAACCAACAGTCATCTGTAAACAAACCGCTGACAGTCTTACCTGCACCTTACAGCCTGCACCTTTCAGAGAGCCAGGAGACAGAGAAATCACAAGGAGCATTCGGATCCTCTCTCACGCACTGCACTTTACTTCACTTGGCACATTGTTGGTCTTGTGATTGAGCGTACTTAAACATTTCACTTCTGGAAAGCTGTATATACTGAAAACCTTGGCAGATTCCTATTCAAACTCAGAGACAACATTCAAAACTGAAACACACACTGTCTCATTTTCTGACACATTTTTTTGCCCCCACAAGGTTTTCCAGTCAAACAACACACTAAATTAACATGACAGTATTACGCTGGAATGGATCACTGAAAGGAAATGTTTTGAAGCAAGTTAGACTCTAAACGTTTGTGCTTCTGTAAGGTCTATGTCCAATGTTCCTAAGTCTTTTTAGTGGACGACAAATCAGTTATTTTGATCCTTTTAAATAATAAATTATGGGCTCCACCAATAAGGCATTACTTTATTATTTGCTGCCAAAACAGTTTGGACCCGTTGAGCATTAATAGCTTTAAAAGCAGTTTGAACTACAGGAGCTCGTCTGTTGGATCGGACCACGACCCTGTCGCCGGTTCACCACTGTTCCTTCCTTGGAGCACTTTTGATAGACACTGACCACTGGAGACCAGGATATATATATATATATATATATATATATATATATATATATATATATATATATATATATATATATACACACACACACACACACAAAAACACATACTATGGAAAATCTCAAATTCTAAATAATTAGTAAAATGACATCTGTATAAACTTTCTGAATGTATGACCAAAAGACAGGAGGTGGAGCTGGAGGTAGCAGAGCTGAAGATGGACAGGATTAGAAATGAGTTTATTAGAGGGACAACACATGTAGGACGTTTTGGAGACAAGGTGAGGGAGGTGAGATTGAGATGGTTTGGATATGTGCAGAGGTGGGGACATGGGGTATTTCGTTAGGAGAATGCCGAGGATTGAGCCACCAGGAAGGAGAAAAAGAGGAAGGCCAAGGAGGAGGTTTATGGATGTGGTAAAGAAAGACATGCAGGTAGTTGGTTTGAAAGAGGCAGATGTAGAGGACAGGGGGGTATGGAGACGGATGATCCACTGTGGTGACCCCTAATGGGAGAAGCTGAAAGAAGGAGAAGAAGATAAACTTTCTGAATGTAAGAAACTTTCCCAGCATATAACTTTTGAAATGGTGAAAGAATTAGGATCGATGGTGTAGATTGAACTTTCCGCATTAAAGATAATCACCCTTGGGAAATCTGCTCTGCCAACAATCCCATCAGCTATTTAAACATCCATGCTGTCTCCCCTATTAAGAAGAACCTTCATCCCAGTCCGCTTGCAAGTAATGAGTTTTTTATTAAGAATGCAACAGAGCTCAGACAAAGGGACACAAGAAGGAAGTGTGAACAAGGAACAATGTCAGGGGAGGAGATCACACAAATGAGAATACATGTATAAACAGGACGTAATAAGTTTACCGTTAAGGTCCAGTGAAGACCTCTGAGTTTCATAGATAGATAGATAGATAGATAGATAGATAGATAGATAGATAGATAGATAGATAGATAGATAGATAGATAGATAGATAGATAGATAGATAGATAGATAGATAGATAGATAGATAGATAGATAGATAGATAGAATTAAATGATATAATATGTAGAGCTGGTGAAGCTATACCCAAAGTTGCTGAGACTACATGAAAAAGGTCGAATGCTGTTATGCACCAGATGCTTAACCCAGAATCTCTCTTTAGAATAATAGCATCTGCCAAATGAATACATATTAATGCAAATGCAAATTTAAATATCAGCAGTTTTCTATTTTTTTTTTTTTTGGTTCCCAGTGAGATTTGTTCAGAGGCCAAATGTTGCTTCTCAATGCACTTTATGATGTTTCTCAATGCACTTAAGCATGGGCTGAAAACAGTGAGAAAGCATGTGGGATGTGGGCTGTACCGTGTATTCTTTTGACGTTTACTGTAACATTGCACTTTTAGAAACCAACCTGGGATTTCAGAAAGAAACTGAGCTGAACCATTTTTGGATCCTTAATAAAATAAAATATATGGACAATTGTGTTGGGACACCTGACTACTCCAGCCATATGTGGTTCTTCTCCAAATGTGAGTTTTGATCTCAATAGGGTTGAGATCAAAACTCACGTTTGTAGAAGATGGTATATCTTCTGGTATATCTTATGGTCAGGTGTCTACAAACTTTTGTCCATATAGTTTCAACTATTTCTTGTTCACATGTGGTCAGACACTGATGACGCACCGAATGCCACTCTCATGTGGTTTTCTATTTCTCAAAGCAATAAATACTGTGGGGAAAAAATAACCTCACATACTACAGCAGTCACTGAGAAAAAATTGACATACTACAGCAGTGAAATCTCAAGGACAGAAGTTAGTGATGCTAAACAGATCACAGCACCATTCAGCGATCCTTTAAAAAGCAATCCATCAAAGAAGTACAATAAGGAAGACATAATGAGGACATTTTGTAAGACAAATTTTATCGCTGTCCATAACTCACACTATACAGTTCACAAAGTCCTGAAATTTTTTTCCTTTTTTTTTTAAGTTGACATTTCCAGCTGGAGAACAAGTTCTCATGTGGAGCTCTAGAGACTTGGATATAGAGGGATCCTGTGTCTTAAATTCTTCGCTGTAGAACTGATTGAATTAATTAGAATCTCAGAGGCCTGTGCTGCTACGGAGAGGATGAAAAAAAATCAAGCATCCCCTTTTCTTTTATTCTTCAGGTCCCGGGTGGCAGATTCATGCTTCATTTGAAACTAAAATGCAAACAGATCACTCGAGAGACTGTTCTTAGCGTTGGCGTGGGGATCTCTGTGGCAGACTGTACACTGGTTCTGTGGTAGTCTAGGATGAAAGCCTGGGTGTCTGGAGAGACATTAGTTTCAGAAACAATGAACTCGAGAAGTCTTTGTTTTTTGTTTTTTTTTTAGGAAAAATCGATTCGCATCACATCGATGGCGCTCAGACTTCTCCCCCTTCGCTGACCTCAGCGTTAATAATGACTGAGGTACAGTATGAGTGAGAAAGCTGTCACTAATGTGTTTGTTACCCTTTTGGTTTGTAATAAAGGAAAGAGATTGGATCGGGGCCGTCTGGTATGCCGTGGTACTTACGAGCCATTATAGTGCTCCAATACACATAATGGAAGCCCAACAAGGTTTTATGATTGAAAATAAAAATGCATTGTAATCAACTGGTGGTGCAACTATCGAGGTCACTGATTGGTCAAACATGGCCACTGATAATAATAGAAACCAATCACATTTTGCTAGTTATATTATGTCAAGAAAATAAAATGTACATTTATCATTTTCTGTATAGTTTTAAAAATTTTCCTAATTTTTTAAAAGTTTTATGCATCTTAACAAACAAATTTTGCAATTCAAATCACAATGTATTAAGTTGTTCACATTTGGCTTTATTTTTATTAGATTTGCAGTTTAATACATTTTCCTTTTACCGTCAGGTGGACAATTATACATTTACACGAACATCAGCTTTAAGTTGAATAGAACTTTAATTTAATAATTGTATATTTTTGTATTAAATATTTTCTTTTTTATTTTTACCCATGCTTTTAACAAAAAAATGATTTGTGATTCTACATTTATTACAGGACACCCCGCAGTAAGGCAGTTGAAGACCCATGGGTTAGATAATAAGTATGCAAAATAATCTCACAAGATTCCATAGTCGGAAAATTGTTAAAGATTTTTGAGACATCTGAGCGATTATCTTTTGAAAGGTCCAAATCCAGGGACTTGCCAAAGTACAGGAAAACTGTTTCCTGGATGTAACACTAATGCACACACATAAGTACGCCCTTAAAAACGTTTCCAATCCACATATCAAATACCAATGAGATTTATACTTGTCACACCTACATTACAGCACGGTGAAATTCTTTCTTCGGATCAGAGTCAGTCAGGATACAGCACCCCTGGGGCACAAAGTGTTAAGGGCCTTGCTGAAAAGCCCATAAGCGGCTGCTTGGCGATAGTGTGGCTTTATCGCCCAACCTTCCAAACAGTAAACCGGAGCCTCAACCACTGATCTGCCATTTCTCCCAATTTATAATTTACCTTTAAATTCCCATCCTCCAGCCAGCTCTCTCCATCATACCTAAGCTATCAGATTTCTACAACTGATCAGTCATCACACACCAGCTTACCAGCTCATTAGTTAACAATCGTCGTATAATGCTGCACATTATATCTTTTAGTCACCAGCTATCAGTTTAAGTTTCTCCCAAACTCCTTTGTGTTTTGAGAGGGACACTCTAATCAGAGCAAGGTACAAGCGAGTGTTGCTAAAAAAGACGTGTTGATTTGACACTCTGGATCTAGTGCTTTAGGCTATACAAGAGCCCTCGAAAGGATTGCTCCGGTGTTGCCTTTTCCCAGCTCAAGAGTGGTCATTTCATTTGAATGCTAAAACTGCCCACTGATTTTTATGTTTTTATTTTTGTGTGTGCAAATGTAAATAAAAATAGCTTTCAGGTAAAAAGAACCTCTAGTGAGGATCGCAAAGAGACTGCAAACATAGTTAATGAAAGGTCATTAATGCGATATTATGTACACAATCGAGGAGTATAAACACTAAAAAGAAGTTTTTACCACCAGCTACTGTTTTGCTTGTTATATACACTTTTATATAACAATGAGTTCAAATTAACCAGAATATGCTGGAATGACATTCTGGTACCATCAGTAATGTGAAGAGTGTTAAAAATTAACATTTCCTTCTTGTTTCTGTGGCATGATTGAACTCAAACTCATTTTTTATATGCTATCTAGAGTTACATCCTAATTATGTCCTCATGTGTTTATCAGATTACGTGTAATTGCAACTCGTATGTATGCCAGCTAATCAGGATTTGATGCTAGGCAGGCAAAACCATAGCTGACGTGAATAAACTGAGCCAAAATCTGGCAACCAGAGATTTCTGTATCAGATCACTCAAATAGATAGATAGATAGATAGATAGATAGATAGATAGATAGATAGATAGATAGATAGATAGACAGACAGACAGACAGACAGACAGACAGACAGACAGACAGACAGACAGACAGACAGATAGATAGATAGATAGATAGATAGATAGATAGATAGATAGATAGATCTTCCAATACCTTTAAGAGTTAAAGAGATAAGAGTTCCAATACCTTTCCAACACTATCTATAACCATTGATAAGTTTGGCTAGTGAAGAGCTGTATAATGGAAACGGCAATGGCAACATGGTCCAGCTCTAAGCATCCACCCAGCATTTAGAATCATGTCCAAACATAACCAGTCGTATCTAATCTGTCCCTTAATTGTAATTTCGAGGCCAAAACAGACAGATTGTAGGTTCTGCTGCATGTCATGACAGAGCCAGAAATATAATCATGGTTGCCTTTGGTGGTCACTTTTGGCTGCAGAGTCACAATTTGTTACATTTACTTCATTTGTTTTAATGGATGCTTCAATTTTAAAGGATTTATGACTGTGCTTAGGAGTTCAGTCATGAGCCAGTTTGGTGATGGTGGGATTCAAACAGATCACCTTTTAATCAGTAGCTTAATCCTGGGCCATCACCATAAAAGTAGTTTAGAATCAATTTGTCAATGCATCTGGTATTATTCCACTAAATGCACCCTTCTACCATTATATAAAAACTTTTATTTATTTTAGTATTAGTTACTAATTACTGAAAATGCAGTCTAATTAAGTGGGACCAAGGTGGTTTTAAGAGATATTGCATTATGTACTCTATTTTGCACGTCATTATGATAAACCAAGTAAGCACCTAAAACTGCAATTAAACTTTTTTTTCAACTTTCAAGCAGAAATTCCTGATGAAGCAAGAGCTGAAATGTCTCCATGGTTAGGGTTCAATTTTCATTTAAATTTTTTACATTTTCATTTTAATGCTCTACAGTGGTACTGGGGTTTATGCCCCAGTATTGCCAAGCTGCCACTGTTAGGGCCCTTGAGCAAGGCCCTTAACTGTCTGTCTGGCTGAGCCTTGCTCTGACCCCAGCTTCCTAACATCTCTGGGATATGTGAAAAAAATATTTAGCTGTAATTTACATGTAGCATTTTTCTTTCTTTCTTTCACTGGAACTAAGAGACCCAAACCAGTTCCAACATCACATTGCTCCCATTCACAAAGCCAGCTCATGAAGATATGAATTACATGTGTTGAAATGGTAGATCTTGAGTGGCCTGCTCTAGAGCACTGACCTCATCCCTATTGAACACCTTTGGGCTGAATTGAAATGCTGAGTGCACCCCAGGCTTCCTCACATCACCTACATCAGCATCTGACTTTACTAAAACCCTTGTGGCTGATTGAGCATAATCTCCACAAGCACACTGAAAGATCCTACCTGAAGAATGCAGGTTATTATATGATAAAACACTTCATACACTCGGCCAATTATCTGATATCCGGTTCTGAGACAATTGCAAAAGACTTACACAAGGTTTCAAAGTGTATAATTGAATAGAACAATTGAAAGAAAAGGTTATAATAGCGAGAGGACTGATAGGGCTGTGATGAAATAACCACATACACATGTACACACACACACACACACACACACACACACACACACACACACACACACACACACACACCTCATTAGCAACAGCCAATATAACAATGGTGTCAAGAGTATGACAGCCTTGACATCTATCAGTTAAAGCCACTCAGACAGCCTTAAAATAAATCCAGATGCTCCCCCTCCTTCCCCCCTTTTCTTCTTACCTCTGCAGCTGAAACCTTACAGACAAAAAGCAATAACGTGGTTCCCTAAAAAGCACAGTGAAATAATAAAGGAAATATAAAAATTCCTTCAGAGGATTATGTAATTCATTTGTAAGGTTTTTTCCCCCCAGCTATTGTATATAAAAATAAATAAATAAATAAATAAATAAATAAATAAATAAATAAATATAAAAGAAGCAAAAATTTCAACCTGCATCGCATATATATATATATATATATATATATATATATATATATATATATATATATATATATATATATATATATATATTATTATTATTATTATTATTATTATTAATTTGGAAGTATTCATTTAAGGTACATTTAGAACAGATTTAAAAAATGTGCTATTAAGTTAAGAACTCATGACAATCATGCGAAATTAAATATTGTAATCGATGGACAGCCCCGATATATACAGTATATAATTGGCAAGACGCAAGTGGGGGGCGGAGCCAGACGAACGATCCTAAATCTACACCTAAAGCTAATGAGACTAATCAGTGTTCTGTGGCAGTCCGCCGACGTCAATTAAAAGGAGAAAGACAGGAGCCTTGGGAGGAGGGAGATACCTAGCAGAGATAAAAGCGTGCAGACGTGAGGTAAAGCAAGAGTGTGTGGGCGTGAGTACTGGAAAGAAAAACGCCAGGGCAAAAGTGAAAGTGAATAAAGCTCTACTTGGTGAACGATTGCCTGTCTTGTCTTTCTTCCAGCCAAAACCTAAAGATCTGTACACACCAGTCAGGCATAACATTTTGACATTATTACACTATGACCTATGAAGTGAAGAACACTGATTATCTCTTCATCATGGCACCTGTTAGTGGGTGGATTTATTTATTAGGCAGCAACTAAAAATGTTGTCCTTAAAGTTGATGTGTTAAAAGCTGGATAAATGGGCGAGCGTAAGGATTTGAGCGAGTTTGACATTGGCCAAATTGTGATGTCTAGACGTCTGGGTCAGAGCATCTTCAAAACTGCAGCTCTTGTGGGATGTTCCTGGTCTGCAGTGATCAGTATCTATCAAAAGTGCTCCAAGGAAGGAACAGTGGTGAACCAGTGACAGGGTCACGGGCGGCCGAGGCTCATCGATGCACATGGAAAGCGAAGGCTGGTCTGTGTGGTCCGATTCCAACAGAGGAGCTCCTGTAGCTCAAACTGCTGAAGAAGTAACGTTAAACATCAATAGATCAGGACTGTTTTGGCAGCAAAAGGGGACCAACATAATATTAGGCAGGTGGTCATAATTTGATGCCTGATCCATGGCCATAAAGTTATGCCAGTTGTGTAAAGTTATGTAGATGTGTTTACAAAAATCCACTTAAATCCTCAAACATATGAAGATTTTTGAAAGCTCCTTTTAAAACTGCTTCAAAACATTAGAATGTTTTTAGTGTTATTTTAATGTTACTGGTTGGTAAATCAATGCACAGGTGGTCCTCTGAGAATGAAGATCGCTAGAAGATCAGGACGTTTTATAAGAGAAAGAGGAAACAGGAGGAGGTGGAAAATAGTGAATTAAGTATGTTTTTAGGCAAGAAAGCATCTGGAGAATTTAGCACTTAGTTCAGAGCGTGACGTTACATTTTCTTTTCCTTTGTAGAATTAATTATTACACCAGCTGCTGTCCAAATGATAAATGAAACTTCTGCAGGATTTTTTCCCTTCTTTATTTCAGACTTGCTCAATGCCTTGAGATGTAAAATTAAATTCTGTACATTAGGGTCTGAATCTAAAAGCTCTATCTAAATCATTGGGGGAAAATCATACTTTATATAAGATTACTTTGATTATAAATACATTTAAATGTTCAAATACAGCAAACAAAGGCCAAACTGAAAACAAAAAAAAAGAATGTATAAAAAAAGAGAGATTCATTCACGACATTCTAATATCACACAGAAGTGGAATTCTCATACACTGTTGATTTCAATACTTTCTAAGGGCTCAGGGTCTTTAAAATAAGATAAAAGAAAAGAAAAAGACTTATTCTTAGAATTGTTGTGAAATCTAAAAGGAAAGTAATGTGAATGCGTGAAATGATAAAGTGCTGCATATAAGATACATTATGGTGAATCACATCATTAATTTTCTCTTGTTCTACAGTAATGCACAGTAGTGTATAAAAAACCAACATATGTGTGTGTTCTGGACACCTGACTTCATAATCATATGTGCTTGATGAACATCTTATACTAGCTCAAGTCCCCTCTTTGATTTTGATAATCTTCTGGGAGCATCCACTAGGCTTTCTCACAAGATTCTGGAGCAGGATTTTGGGAAACTTCTGTGTCCATTTAGCTCCAATAGCATTAATGTGGTCAGTCATCAGTTTTCTAGATGTTCAGTGGGCTGTGGGCATGATCCCTGTAATGCTGAAACATTTATTAGTCTCTGACTGTAGTTCCAATGAAGGGGAATCTTAATCCTACGACATTCAAGAAGCTCGGAAATTTGTGAGAAACAGTTTGGGAAGACTCATCTCACCTCACCTACATCAGTACCTGATTTTACTAAAACCCTTGTGGTTACTGAACACAAATGTCCACATGCACACCTTATAAAGAGTGGAGAGAGTTATACAAGCAAATTGGGGCTAAATGTGGAATGCGTTGCTCAAAAAGAACATACTGTTATTTTAACCAGGTGTCCGCAAACATTTGACAATAGGGTGTATATACAGTATTTGGTGCAGGGTAAGCTGTTTTTGTGGCGTGAGGTTTTGGTCCTGATGGACCGTAGCCTCCTGCCAGAGGGGAGTGACTCAAAAAGTCTGTGTCCAGAGTGAGAGGGGGCAACCACAATCTTAGCTGCCTGCTTCAGGGTCCTGAAAGTGTACAGAGATTAATGGTTTGATTGATTGATTGATCCCAGTTACTGCACTCCACTGCCAGGAGTCAGATGACTGTATTCACTCCTGTTTCTAGTGTGAGTATTAGTATTTGAGTCACACCTGCCACGTCTTTATGTCCTCCAAGGTTTGTCATTTGTTGTTCAGATCTTGGGTAGCTTGTCTTGTATCTTTAATATTTCCTATTTAGTTGTTTTGTTCTTAACATTAACCCTTAATCCATGACACCATCAACCAGATGATTGTAACATTAAGCATCACATTTCAAATCACCCTTAAGAACCGAGAATTATACACACAGACACAGGAAAAAATCACTTTCAATGAAAATTAGAAAGAGGAAAGCTAATTAAGTTAGCATCACAATTCCCGGTTATAAAAACAGACAAGTGCATCACAGCTGAGCGGAAATGAAATGAGCTACCAAAGGGATAATTACTGCTCCAAAGTCATAAGGAGAAGAGGAAGGAGAAGAGGAAGGGGAAGAGGAAGGGGAGGAGAGAGCAGGAGCGCAGACTTGGCTAACTAATAATTAGCCGGTCTTGTTATGAAATTGCAAAGTCAAAGAATCTCTGGTGCAAAGCTCTTAACCCTCTGTTATACCAGATGACTGGAATAAAATAACGTACTGTTTTAAAGACTGATTTACTTTGAATTGTGTGACAAACACGAACAGAAGTGGAAAGAATAATAAAAATATTCTTCTCAAGTAAAAATACTGTTACTTCAATTCAATTTTACTTACAAGTAAAATTGGTACAAGTTACCAGTCTAAAAATCTACTCAAGTGCAAGTAAAAAGTTTTTTTAAAAGCAAAGGGTGGGAGATTCTAGTGTAGTTCAAAAAGGACAAGGGGATATAAATTACAAATAAGTTGTTTTTTTTAAATGCATTTACAAAAAAGCACTACAGTCGATGACTTAAGTCTAATGTGAGTTACTTGAGTCTAATGTGAGTTACTTGAGTCTAATGTGAGTTACTTGAGTCTAATGTGAGTTACTTGAGTCTAATGTGAGTTACTTGAGTCTAATGTGAGTTACTTGAGTCTTATGTGAGTTAAGCACTTTCACAGCAAAAGCAAAAATCTCCTGTCATAATGACATTTATGATAAAGAGAGAAATTGCAAGTGCAGATTTAAATTTCAGACAGTGAGCGCAAACATTGAACATTCGATTCGACTGCATTTTGCTTTCTTTCTTACGAGTTTAGCGTGTTTGTCCTCCGCCCATTAATCCATCAGTGCAGTGGTTTCTGTGGCACGATTTATTTTCTCCTTGCATTTTCGATTTTTTTTTTTTTTTTACTCAGTAACATATAATTTTAAATGTAGTTAAGTACAATACTTCAAACAAAACATACTTAAGTAAATGTCTAATTACAAATTTTTAAAATGACTTCTAAAAAATAGAAGTACTGAAAAATAATCTTAAATTACAGTAAAGCGAGTAAATTTTATTCGTTATTTTTCACCTCTGTGTTCTAATCTCAAATTAACAGAATGTAATAGTAAAAAAAAAAAAAAAAAAATACAGTAGAATTTAAAAAATGCTGATATTTTTTGTGAGATGTGTAACATTTTTTCAAAGAGATCTTTCCGGTCAGAGTAATAACAATTAAAGGTTACGCTATAGACAATCTATAGGAAAGTCTAATCTATGTTGATGAAGAGATGCAGGGATTTTACTCACCAATTGTTGTGCTGTAGATTGGCCAGTAGGTGGTCGTACTTTTATAAGTGATGACGCAATTATCATTAAACCAATAAAGAGTCGGGTCACGTCTCTATCGTCTTCAATCCCATTGGTAGTCAGCTCATGTATGCTCAACTTTCTCTACTCTCATTGGTAGTCAGCTCCTGAGTGCTCTATTGTCTTCACTCTCATCGGTAGATGGATTAAATATGCTCTACTGTCTTCGCTCTGATCAGTTAATAGATTATGTGTGCTTTGTCCTCACTTCCACTGGTAGTTGTATCACATACCCTCTTCTGTACTCATTGGTAGTCAGGTTACGTGAGCTCGGCTGTCTTCACTCCCATTTGAGCAGGATGAGGCTTCACTGCTAATTCATAATTGGATCTTGTGAGCTCAGCTGTCTTTACGAGGTCCACATGCATTTTATTGTCTTCACTCTCACTGGTTGCTAGATCGAGTGGACTCTATTGTCTGCACTTGTATTGTTTGCTGGATGAAGTGGACTCTATGGTCCTCACTTCCATTCGTTGCTGGATCACATTCTACTGTCTTCATTCCCATTGGTTGCTGGATCATATGGACTCTATTGTCTTCTTTTCTTTTGGTGACCAGATCATGTGGACTCTACTGTCTTCACTCCTATTGGTTGGTGGATCATGTGTTGTAGTGTTTTTACTCCTATTGGTTACCAGATCATGTGGACTCTACTGTCTTCACTCCTATTGGTTGGTGGATCATGTGCTTGAGTGTTTTCACTCCTCTTGGTTGGTTGGTCATGTGGATTATAATGTCTTTACTCCTATTGGTTGCTGAATCATGTGGACTCTACTGTCCTCATTTGCATTTGTTGCTGGATCATGTGGACTCTATTGTCTTTACTACTGTTGGTTGCTGGATCACATGGAAATTGTGAATCTATTATTTTCATTTACATTATTTGCTATAATCAAAAGTACTAAGTAACTCCATATTTGCCAAGGGTTAAACTTTATTACATCTCTGGATATGCACACGTCTAGTCATCAACAGTCGCTTATGCTAGCAGAAGTTAGCAGCTATCATCGAAAGTGAATGATTACCCGATTTGTTGCTGCAATTCATTGTTTTTGTAAACGTAGATTTAGAACGGATTTTTTTGCCTTGTAGTCTCTCTGTAACAAGCTGCAAGTGGTGAAATTACTGTACACCGCTGTTGTTAAAAAAGTGATCTCAGTAATTAATATTTTTTCAGCACAATGTTGTTCAACGCAATCGTTGCCCAACTGATGCAATATGAGAGAAATAAAAAACTTGGATCACAGACAATAATTCATTTATCAATGTCATTGTTTATTTTTATGCAACAATTTTATTTTACATAATAATATGTCCAACACATGTTCAGTAAAAGTATTGAAGTACAAATGATGGCAAAGCTCTCAGTGTATTGCACTTACAACGTCATAAAAACAAATATAGTAAAATGATTAAGCAAAGTTATTGGTGCCTAATGAGAAGGATGACCTTATGCATCTCTCTTTCTGTCTTTCTTTCTTTTTCTTTCTCTCTCTGTCTGATCTTTTCACTTTTTATTTCCGTTTCAATCTCATTTGACATTTGAAATGTATTCAGTATTCACTGACATTCAAAAAGTTGATAAAAAAAAGTCAAAGAACAGAAATGCAGAAATGAGTACAGTTGCCTTTATTACTTGTGGAGTCGTAATCTTTTTCTTCTTCTCCAGTACATCTTTGAAGGCATTTAAAAATAATAATAACCCACACATCAAAATTTTGCCCTATGATCATCTCTGTCCGTACAGCAGAGTCCCTGATTATCTTTAAGCGACAACTGAAGACCTACCTCTTCCTGAAATACCTAAATTAGCACTTTCCAAGTTTGTAGAATTCGAGTTATATTTATATTGAGTTTGTATTCTTGCATACCAGTGTAGATTTATTCACTACTAGAGATTTAAAGCACGTTTGTACGTCGCTCTGGATAAGGGCGTCTGCTAAATGCCGCAAATGTAAATGTAAATGTAAATCTCTGTGACATATTTGGTAGAAGTCAAAAGCAGCCTCATTAACACTTATTTCCTTTTTACATTATCCAGTAACCTCGTATTCTTTTTCAATGTTAAACAGATTTGGAAAGAGAGCCTGGTGTGAACGTTAAGGTTGCCATGCCGACCTTTGTCAATGTTTTTGTGAAGATTCTGGTGTTGTGTAATAATAGCGAACATTTGTACATACACTATATTGTCAAACTCTTGACATCCATTTATAAGAACAGAGCAACCATTATCTCGATTAAAAGTTTTTCTTTCTTTCTGCATTTTCTCCCTTCTCCATTGGAGGTTTTTCCTTCAAGTCTACTTGACAGATTCTTGGAGAAGACATTTATGTGTGTGCACTTTTAAGAGGGTTCGAGCCATAACACCCACATACTCTTTGCTTTCACTGTATTCCATATTAAACAGCATCTATTCAGATCTTTTGTTAGATTTTCCATACGACAGCTCGCTCTTGTAGCGATGGAAGTCTGAAAAGCGTCAGAGTGTCTCTGCATGGTGTGCACAGAGTTTCATATCACATTAGATGTTTCTAAGCGAGAACAAGCTATTGATTTCTACTCGGGATGCATAGTGACAGAGCGTGAGGGCATGAAATGACCCAATTTTTAGGTTGCAGGATCTCTGGGGAAATGAAAGAGAAACACATGAGAATCGAAAAGAGAGAGACAGTATGTTTTACGCTTTATGCAACGCATTTAACATTAGACCATTGCATGTTGAATTCTTTAATCTGATTGGTCAGCAGGTTTGGACAATAGTTTCAACTGAAGCATGAACAATGGCTTTATTTTAAGGCGCTCAATCTAATACTGTACATTGCTGTTTCTATAGTAACAGCTTAAATGTAAAGGTTCATAATCTAAAACTTATAATAATAACATATTTTGTTATTTTTATATACTTTTATATCAATTTGTATAAAGAAATATGAAAGCATAGGTTTTTTTGCCTTTTTGCCAAACCTTTTCATGCTCACACATTTTTCTGAAAAGACAAACAACTATATTTTGAAAGTTTTATATCTTATTACTGTAACTGCACCTAAAAATTATATGTAGAATGGAGTTTAATTTTTATTTAATTTTTATTTATCCAGGAAATGATCAAAAATTAAACCAAAGCACCTCTGAGACTCTCCAATGCCACCGTTGGTTTAGATACTTTCAAACTGTTTAGAGAAAAGCTGGAAATATGATTCTATATCCTTTTTATATAAAGGAAAATTTTGATATTCATATAATTGTTTGATGTAAAATGCAATGCATTTCTGGGAAAACCTGTAGAATAAATTCAAATGTCTTTATTTTGAAAATGCATCTTGGTTTCTCAGTTTTTGTTTTCACGACATAGAAGTTGAAGACATCTAGAAACATTTAAAACACACTGACCAGCAAAGTATAAACCATGTAATTGATCAAAAGACCTTTCTGAAAGCACTTACTGCATGGATGGATATAATATGTGAAAAAAAAAAAATGTAATGTTTATGATGTGAAAAATTTGAGAAGAATTCTGTTTGTGGACACCTGATGATACTGGTATGTGCTTTTTGAATATTCAATTTCACATTTAGTCCCTTTTTGTTCTTATAATAACCTCCACTCGTGGGGAATTAGATTTTGTGAAGATTTGCTTTCATTCATCCCAAAGATGTTCAGTAGGGTTGAGTTCAGAGCTGTAATTTAGGACATACAAGATCTGCTTTAAATGTAAACCATTTCTTCAAATATTGTCATGCTAGAACAGGTTTGGTTCTCCTAGTTACAAAACTGGGAACCACATATAGCCAGAGGTTGCAAAAGTCCTTTACTCAAGTAGAAGTACAGATACTCTGGTAAAAGTTGAAGTTCTTAAGTTAAAGTTAAGAAGTTTGGGCTCTAACATGTACTTAAGTTAAAATTGTTCATTATTACTACCTGTATTATTGTCACGCTGGTAACTGAACCTCACATCATATAATTCAGAATATCAATACAAAAGAATTTTAAATGTTGTTACCTAATGAATGTATCCAGACTGAAAACCCACCATATCGAACACAAGCAGAGAAAAGATGATGATCAGGTGATCAGGAAAGTCTCTGTTTTCAGTCGTTTACATCACTGACTCCCTCTGTCTCCTCCACATTAACCCCAGACTTCTTGTTGTATTCTGCCCTGCTCGTTGTTAGCTTCCTAAACTAGCCTGCATCTGTGGTGTGTGATATTGATGATGTCACCAAATAAAAAACTAAAGTAACGAGCCTTGTTTGAAAATGTAAGAAGTAGAAAGTACAGGTATTTGTGTAAAATATTTTATGAAGTAAAAGTAAAAAGTTGTCAGAAAAAGAAACAGTGAAGTAAAGTATTAAAACTAGAATAATCTACTTAAGTACAGTAATGAAGTGTTTGTACTTCATTACTTTCCACCTTTGCACTTGGCTGGAAATGTCAGGTGTCAAAAACCTGTCCATATACTGTATTATCTCATTTCTTATATCTTGCTTTCTGCTTTCTGCTTCACCTTCACTTCTCCTTTGCAGCTGTGGCGCATTAAAGCAAACTAAATGAGTTTACTTCAATTCCGGCCCTGCCTCATTCTCTCAAGGCATTTTTCTTCTCTCTTCACAGGGCCAAAGTGTTCCTAAGACTGAAAGCTGAATGCTGAAATGATCGGCATGGTTTATTCATGGCTCGTTGCGCAACAACAATTAACGGATCTTCATGCTTTTGTCAAGATTCTGTGCCAGCTGTGTGAGAATTGCAAGCTTTGGTGGGTGAAAGCTAGAATTATGGTCTCATAAAGTTAGAGCTGGTGTTTTACAGTAGCTTCAGATAAGAAACCAAATCTTTCCCTGAGTTGTGCTGCACATTTATGATGTTGTAAAAATCCATGAGGTTACTGTGGATGGTTAAACTCAAAAAACCATGAAGATGTATTTGGACTGTAATTATAACAGTTGACTACAATTATCATGAACACTTTTGCATAACTTAGACCTACAACACCTAGATGAAAACAGGTTCATTTTATAGTCTGGTTCCTCTAAAGGTTTCTTCCTCATACAAGATTTTTCCTTGCCGATGTAACCATTGGCTCGCTCATTAGGAGCAAACACATAGGAACTAGTGTATGATGTTTTGGTCCGTTGTTAAAAGCTCTATATACATAATCTGCTTGCAATTAGATTTACAACGTTTATATACCTTTATCAATAAACTGCTTTATGTGTCCTTGTTCTGTAACTTCTGCAATGACAATAAAGTTGAATCTAATCAAATCTAATCAAATCTAAAAGCGTTATTTGTTTGAGCACTTTTTTAAATCACACATGATCATACAAAGATGTATTTTTTCGAATAGAATACGATATTTCATTTATAGATTTCAAACATAACATTATATATTCTGACTTCTTTGGTCTTCCCCAAACTGCCACGACAAAGTTGGAGTCACACAATCCTATATGATGTCTTTGGATGCTGTAGCATAATATTTTCGTCCTCAATTCAATGATGGCATTTAACTAGAAGACCCTTTAACCCTACTGAACACCTTTGGGATCATTTAGAATGCTGACTACACCCCAGTCCACCTCACCTCACCTGCATCAGTACCTGACTTTACTACACCCTTGTGTCTAAATGCAGAAAAACCTCCTCAAGCACAACCTAACATCTAAAGGAAAAAACCTTCCAGAATAGTTGGGGTGGAATACAACAGCAAATGAATGTCAACTGTCCACAAATTGTCCATATAGTATATTAGGAGAAACACCACAATGGCTAACCAATTTTTCCAGGGTAAATTAAGGAGCCAAAATGAAATTGTGTTGGATTAAGAAGATTTTAGGGCATCTTGTTTTCCAAGCATCCTGTTCACCTTGTTTACCAAAATGTAGACTATAACCTGATTGTTTTTTTAGAACATTAATTTAGCACCAATATGTCTAGAGATAATTGCATTTTCCTGGTTTTTTTCCATCACCAACAGTAAATGGCTTGTTGGCCAGCTAGTTTCTACTTCTGTTGTGTGTGGGTTTTTTTTTTTCCCAACCTACCTAAAAACTCTAACAACGAGCTCCAGATGTGGAATTTACATCGAAATTGCATTTACATGTTAGGCGGAAACATTTGGAGCTACAGTTCTGGCCACATCCCAAATTTCCAACTATCAGCGAGACAAGCAAGTGGGTTTGGGGAATGTAATTTAGTAGATGAGCAATTGCAGGTTGGTTGGCATCCATATGTGAAAATGTTAAGTGTGCCAAACAAGCAATAAGTTACAACCATAAAATCATGTGTACTCGTTTGAAAGATGCATTGTAGAGAGGGGTACTGTATTCTGCTTTGCATATAACGCAAGTATAATTATTTAGTGTTGTGAAAAAAAATGAACAATGCCTCATTGTGCAACAGTGGATTACACGAAACCCAGCAAACAAAACCCAGGCTGGTAAGTGACATGGGACGTGCAAAAAAAAAAGATTGCATCGAACCGCATATTGCAGTGGAGGCACAAAGCAGTTTTTGATGCCTCCCTATTCAACAAGCTGTGCTCAGATTTCGCTATTTAGGCAGCACTAATCTAACGTATGACAATAAAATGCGATGTTTATCAATTTAAGAGGCGGGGGATGGGTACAGAGAGCTTCCATCTAAAAGATTTTCTCTCATTTCTTCCATCTGTTCCATTCCATAAATAGTTGGTTGGCTTTAGATGCTTTTGATTATTTAAAAAGATATAAATAAATCTTAAAATTAGAAATCCTAGAACTATTTACATACACTGATCAGACATAACATTATGACCAACTGCCTTATATTGTGTTGGTCCCCCTTTTGCTGCCAAAAAAGTTCTGACCCTTTGAGCATCAACAGCATGAACTTCTTCAGCAGTTTAAGCTACTGGAGCTCGTCTGTTGGATCAAACCACATGAACCAGCCTTTGCCCCCACATGCATCAATGAGCCTCGGCTACCCATGAGCCTGTTGCCAGTTCACCATTTTTCCACTGTTGATAGATACTGACAACTGCAGACCAGGAACATCCTACAAGAACTGCAGTTTTGGAGACCCAGTCGTCTGGCCATCACAAGTTGGACATTTTTCCTGCTTCACATCAACTTTGAGGATAAAATGTTCATTTTCTGGATAATCTATCCCACCCACTAGCAGGTGCCATGATGATGAAATAACCAGTGTTGTTTGCTCATAATGTTATAATGCCAAAATGTTATGCCTGGTCAGTGTAAACTATTTTGACTTTTTGTAGACACTGGACCATAAGATTAGTCCCATTCCACAGAAGTCTCACACAATCATCTCTATTTAAAGGTGTAACGGTGCTTTTTTCTTGTCACATATACATTATAGTGCAGTGAATTTCTTTCTTCGCACATAACAGCGATGTTAAAAACAGGGGCCTTGCTCAGGGGCCCAAGAGAAGCAGCTTGGCAGTACTGGGGCTTGAATTCCTGACCTTCTAATCAGTAACTTAGAGCCTTAACAACTGAGCCGTCACCTCCCTAACTTTACTGTTACTTCTGTCCATACTTTAGTCTATTCGCTGATATAATAACTTCCACTCTTTTCGAAAAATGTTCAGCAAGATCTTAAACCTTAACGCATGTAATCTATATCTTCAGAGAGCTGACTTTGTGCACAGGTGCATTGTCGTGTTGGAACAGATTTGGTTCTCCTAGTTCAAGTCAGGGGAAAATGTAATGCTATCCAAAGAGTTTCAGTTGTGTGCCTCCAACAAGACAAGCTAGAAATGCCAGGTGTCCTGATTTTTTGGCCAATATAGTGTTTTGGATTCATACAATAACTTCAAGGATAAATTTTTTTTTCAATGTATTTTTAACTAGCCGAGTCTGGGGATGTATCAGCATCCCTAAATAGTCGTTCCAGAGCTATGGAGGAGATCAGGTTTATGGAGTTGCATAAAGCCTCAGTCCAGTTTATCACAGCTGTGTCACATCGATTAGGTCACACTTGAGATTCAATTCTTATTGCCCTCATCCTTTCGCAAAATAGAGCAGTGATTAACGAGCATTTATAGGGTTAGAAATATACTGCGAGTGAAAAGAAACTAACACCCATTTGTTTTTAATCTACAATTTTATTTCTAATTATTTTAGAGATCAGAGATGGCACATTTTACGCATAAGAATTTTAATGCCTATTATAATCTATACATTTAAGTTTAGCAGAAAATAGTATGGCTATATATACATTTACCGAATGTCCAAAAATGTAAAGCTTCGCATTTCTGTAGATATGATCATTAATCTCATGAGAAATACGGTGCAGTTTGAGTTCCAAATTCAGGCCATGTGTAGTTATAGGAGAAGGCACTTTGAATTTCTCGGATGTCCTCTGAGAAAACGAAATCCATTTATCTGAATTATTTCTTTTTACACAAGAACAACCTTGAACTCAAAAATGACTTGATGGATAATTTTATTATAGTTTCGTTCGAGAATAAATCTTCTTAAGTCTGTTAGAGAGAACGAAAAAAAAACAACAACATATGTACAAGTTACACTGGACCTGTCAAGTAGGGCTGGACAATACCAATTTGTATTATTTAGATTTATATAATGTAATTTTTTTATGGAGAATTTTCTATTCATTCCAAAACTTTCACATATATTGTCAATAACAATTCTGATACCAATGGCGATATCATTTGAAGCTATCATCATTAATTTAGAAAAACTATTGACGATTGAATTATTTATAAAAAAATTAATAAATAATCTTTTAACAAAATACAATCATATGTCACAAAAACACTATCCAACCAGCTACATCGAGTCAAGTCAAGTCAAATTAAGAAGCTTTTATTGTCATTTTAACGATATATAGATGACGCAGTACACAGTGAAATGAACAATGTTTCTTCAGAACCCTGATGCTAAATTAAGCTACATAAAGCTACATAACAGAACACAGAGCTAAGGACTAGTAAGTGTAAGTGTGGAGGCCTGAATGCTTCAGAACCGCTTCCCCGTATTTCTACATTCTTTCCTCTTCATGGGTAAAAGAGACTTTTTCCCTTTAAGCTGGTATCTTCTTTGACTGCTAAAAAATCTCTCAGAAAGTACAGATGAAGCATCGATCCCAAGATATATGACTGATCGACACAATGCCGACTTGTTTGTATGATAAATGGAGGGATGGTGCAAAAAGAAAGTTCCTGTTCACTTTAAATAAATATGAAATACACATAAAAAAAAGAATTCCCAGGAAGGATCGATATTTTAGTGTGAGAATGACGTATCGTAACCATGTATCGTCATGATATTGGCGGTAAAGTCACATTACAAGTGCGTCAGGCAAAGTTATAATAATATTTATCTTAACGTGTATTGGAATTGAGATTGTATTGAGATCTATTGCAAATATATCAATCTAGCTATAGAAACCATGAGATACCTAGAAGATTACTCATGAGTTTCATATGATCTACCAGTCATAAGAATATTTCAGTTACAGCACTTGACATGTCTGAACACTTCTTATTTGTAAGGAATTTCTACAATAAAATACAAAGGTTCAAAGTGACGCTTGGTAGTTTTTGCAGTAATTTTACACTACCGCACGTCTTCTTCGATCACATGACGTTATCGATCACCTCTCCACTCTTTCTCACTTATTTTCTCACTGTTCCTGCTGAAAGTAGTGTTGGTTTTTTTTTTTTTGAGCAACGCCGGGGAGTAAGTAATGGCAACCCGAGTCCACAGTAAATCAAAACGGGTCTGCGGCTCAGCTCTAATTACACACTGCAGTTATTGGTGGCAGTTTGTCCTCAGGGCGAGTCCGGCATCTCCTCCACACGGAGTTGGAAAATGAAAGTTCACACTCTGCTGCCTACACACGGGTCGGCAGCACACATCAGAAACCATCAGAGTGTATGTGCAAGCACCTGCCACTGCATTTCTTCTGTATGCCGTCTCTGTTAGTCTAGACATCGTCATTTCTATTTCAAATTACAGTGACAGGAAGTCTCGCTCTCTCTCTTACTTCTCTTTCTCTCTCTCTATTTCTTTCTTTCTCTCTATATCATTCTCTCTTACACTATCTTTTTTTTTTGGTGTTTTTTTCTCTCCGTCTTCCTTCTTTATCTTTCTTTTCATCTTCTCTCTTTCATCTTCTCTCTCTACTCACTTTTCTCTAAATCTCTGACTCTACTATCTATCTCTTTTTCTCTCTCTTTCTCTTTCATTTGCTCTATTTTTCTCATTGAGCCTACTCTTTTACCTTCTTTTTAAATCTATGTTCTGTCTTTCTCTTTCTACTCACTTTTCTCTTTACTTCTATCTCTCTTTTCTTTCTCATCCTCTCTACACTACTCTTATTGGGTCCAATCTTTTAATACTCTGTCATTCTTCTGTATCTCTTTCCTCATCTCTCTCTCTCTCTCTCTCTCTCTCTCTCTCTCTCTCTCTCTCTGTCTCTCTGACTCTCTACCTTTTCTTCTTTGCTCTCTACTCACTTTTCTCTTTACTTCCCTCTCTTTCTCTCTCATCCTCTCTATCTATTGCTTTCTTCACTCTATCTCATTCTCTCTTATTTGTTTTTTTCTTTATCACTCTTTTCGTCCTCTCTATTTCTACTCACTTATCTCTCTTTACTATCTAGGACTATCTCTTTCCCTTTCTTTTCTTTCAATTTCTTTGTCATTCTCTCTCTTTTCCCATCCTCTTTTTAACTCTACCTTCTGTCTTTCTCTTTTACTCACTTTTATCTTTACTTCTATCTCATTGGATCCACTTTCTTTTTATACTCTGTTTTTCTTTTCTATCTCTGTCCTCATCCTCTCTTTCTTTCTCTCTCTCTCTCTCTCTCTCTCTCTCAACTCACATTTTTCTCTCAGTTTCCACTCACCTTCTCTCTACTTCCCTCTCTCTTAGTTTTCAGTTATCATGTGTTTTCTTGGTACGACACATATATTGTACAAAGGAAGGGTAAAATATTATCCAAATAAACTAAAAGTTGTATATACATGAAATAAAATGACACATTTAAAAGACAATAAAGAAAAAGGAAATAAAAATTCAAACAATTTTAAGAAGTATCAGGGTGAGGCACTGTTCCTTATATTGTGGGAATCTGAGACACATTGTTCTGCTGTCTTGATTTTTTCCACGTATGACAGAGCGATTTTTTTTTGTTCTCTCTTTTAGCCAATCGCCCTCTGCTAAAACATTTTCCACTTTCCATATTCAATCTTACGAGAGACGAACACAACGGCATGACTTGTTCTACAGCACATAATAAAAGTATTAATGTGGAAAGAAATTAAAATGGTTAATTGCTTATGGAGAATATTATCATAGACATAAGGTATCAGTGTAAAGACTAAGCTATGATCTACAGTAGAAGTACAAAAATTGCTATGAAGGAAATGGTTGCAGGCAGACAGAAAAACCCAGATAATGAAACAACAATCATGGCTTTAGCGCTTCCTCTCCATTTCCTTTCAGACAAAATAAAGCATTTCGAAGTTGCTTTGCTGCCTATTAAATATATATCATCTATACACACTATATAGGTGGCTACATATGTGGTTCTTTCCACAAAAATGAAAGCACACATTTGTATATGTTAGCCTTGAATTTTCCCTGCACTTGAACTAGAACAAACCTGTTCCAGCTTCATGAAGATATGCTTTATATGCATCAGAGTGGTAGATCTCCTGCTATAGAGCGCTGGCCTTAACTCTTTTAAACACCTTTGGGATGAATTAGAAAGCTGACTGTACCCCAGGTCTCCTCATTATCAGTACCTGAATTTACTAACATCTATGTGGATGAATAAACAGACAATATTCCACAAACACCCTCCAAAATCCAGTGGAACATCTTCCCAAAAGAGTGGAGGATAATATAAGAGCAAATGGGAACTAAATGTTGAAGGAGATGTTCAAACATTTTTCCAGATAGAAAATTGAGAATAAAATCACATGGTGTTTGGAAATATTTCAAATATATGTAGTAGCAAATGTGTGTGTACAGTATACAGTAAATATTAATTCCACTGTCAAGCCAAAGCAAGCAAGCAATACAGAGGCACTTCCATATATGATCGTGCTCAAAAAGTGACACTGCTGTCCGTCTTCTAGCATCTAGCACAGTACTCCAGAATCTTCCTTCTCTGCTACATTGGAAATGCTCTTTGTAGGAGACTTGTGCTCACAGTACTTTCTTCCTTTCCTTCTCTGTAGTCTTTCAGAGAATCGACTCACATACTGTCTGTGCTTTCACTGGCCCCCTGTTTCTCGAACCCGTCCACTGATCTGGATCCAGCCAGAAAAGCGAAGTGAATGTGGTGTGAAATTCGGGGTGATGAAGGTGCAAAATATTTCTCCTGAGCTGATGGCAACTTAATTAAAAGGAAACGTAACCACTAATTAACATTTAACGACGGAAAAAAAATGCTGATCACGCACAAGCATGTCTTAGACTGGGAATTGAATTGTTTTGTCAGAAATGAAGATGTCGGGTTCCGTGTTCTTTTCTAAATGCAATTTTAACATATAGTGTGTTTTCATAATTGAAACAAATAGCTGAAATTGGCAGGGGGTTTTATTACATAGAAGCCAGTTATTTAAAGCAAGATGAGCTTTATGTTCTACCTTTTTCCAAAAGCAGAGCTGAGACTTGAAATTAAATAGCTCAGTAGACCTCTTTAGGATCTTGGGGACTGAGATTAACCACTAAACTGGAGCTATTTTCTTCACAGATATAATTGAGAAGACAATGAAGGTTTTGTTATGAATTGAATCTCTGGTGAAAATTGGGCAAAACTGTGGTGTAATTCATATAAACCTCTGACTCCGTCTGGTGCAGTCCTTTAAAAAGCAGATATTCAGTGTATGCCAACATTATTTTTCTTTTAAACGAAATGATATAACTTTCATTATTGCAGATTATAGTGAAATAGTTTGTTGAAAGTTAGGCTCTAAGGGTTAAAACTCTGGAAATGACTCTTTGTTTAAAAAAATAGTTTCAGGCCGAAATCAAACAAATATATAACCTTACTGCATGCCCTCTGGAATGAGCTGCTGGACAGACCGCCTGTTCTACGCTTTATATGAACAGCTGTCGCTCTTTACAACCAATAAAATCTTAATTCTTTAAGAATGAAAGAATCAAGGAGACTACCAAGTGAACAATGGTGAAGCAATCACAGCCCCCATCAGCACTACCATAAAGATCCTCATCGAGTCATGACAAAAGTAATAAAGTAAATTTGATGCCGCTGGCTTGATTGATATAGCAATATTACTGACTCAGAAAGCAATGTCCGTGCTGAGGGGACCTTCTCAATTGCTTTTTACGGCTTTAAATGAAAAAGAAAGAAAAAGAAAATGGAGGCCTTGTGCTAACCAGATAGAAATTTTTGGAAGTCAGGGTTATTTATATTAAAATGTAGCACAAAATCCTCACAATCATGTCCTTATAGCTTCTACTGGCCAGCTATCTGGTTTTAGCAGAGTCTCATGAACATCAATAAAATGACATCTCCGCGATCATGTCTGATTAGCCTATGTTAACTACATGATTGTAGGCATGATGATTAAGATTTAATGAATATAGCAAACATCCGCTGACCAATCATGCCAGGTTAGCATATGCACAGAAGCTCATGAACATTAATGTATGACATAAAATCCTTTTAATAATCAGGGTAAATTAGCATGCAAACATGTCAATGTCAACATTAGAATTGAAGGATATACTTAAAAAAATGCTCTCTATAATCATGTTAAATTATCTTGTGTTAACCCGATAACTAGTGTAACGAATCAAGATTGTTAACATTTAATTAATATGGTTTCAAATCTTCACAGAAAACATGTTATGTTAGCTCCATTTGGCTGGCTAGTCAAAATTAAATTAGCATTTGAAAAATGTAACAAAATAATGCTTAGAAATTAGGTCAGGTTAGCAACTACTGGGCAGCTATTTGGTTTTAGCATCAAAGATCATTAACTCTACAAAATGGCATCACTTATTCTCTCAGTAATCATGTCTGATTAGCTTATCATGTGATTGAAGTCAAACTTGTAAATATTTAATAAATATAGCAAAAATCCACTTAGAAATCATGTCAAGTTAGCATCTGCGTTACAGTCAGCTGGTTTTAGCAAAGATGCTCAAAAGAATTAATGACTGACATTAAATCCTCTTAAAAAATTATACATAATTAACTTGGGCTAACAAGTGGTCTGTTGAAGTCATTGTTAAGAATTGATAGTTTTAAAAAATCATCTCATGTCAAATAGTTTCTGCTAGCCAGCTAGCTTTTCTTAGCTAATGAACAACAATGAATGACGATCACATGTCGTCATTAAATGAATGATGTAAAAATCTTCTCAGAAATCATGTCGAGATTGTTGTAACTGAAAAGCCTGTCTGAAAGATTGATAGTCAACTAGCTGGTATTAGTAAAGAAACTCATGTAGGCTAATGAGTGATGTTGCTGTCCAGATATCAAGTGATATATGAATGATTTAAAATCCTCACAGAAAATCAGCTTAATTTAGCTAAAATTAGCCAGGTGGGTAAATGAGCAGTAATGAATATACTATGAATATTTATAAACATGATTTATTAATCTTGTCAGGTTAGCATGTGTGAACTATCTGACTTACAAAAACTGTGAAAGTACATGTGTAAGGTTTATTAACAGCAGGGCATTTTTTTAAATCTGACCAAAAATACTTTAAATAGTGTAGTAGAATATGTGAATTTTGCTTTACACATGGGAGTCCAAACACACTCCATATTTCTTTTGCTCAGCTTTGTGGGGAACTTGCACAGAAAATATTATTGATTTAGACTGTAATTATACTTACATCTGCCACAAACCAAACGCCTGTGCCTTCTGTCATATTGAGAAATGTCAGCTTTGCATCATGCCCCTGAGCTTTCAGAAAATTTCATCATCTGAAGGAGTGAATATCTCAAGGTGGTGTTATTCATCTTATAAAACATGGCGAAAACATGGCTCCGTTCGAATGGCCACATCCGCACACACAGACTTGTATAGCTTTTATTAAAATGCATAGGGAATGAAACACTTGGGGAGGGCGTGATGTTCTAGCAAAATTATCAGTCACAGAGTCACTTTTACTACCTGGAAGTTGCTCATTTGTTCCTAAAGTGTTTTCTTTGTAATAAAAAAACCATATTCTACTTTAGAAGAAGAAGAGCCTTTATTTGTCACATATACATTACAGCAAAGTGAAATTCGTTCTTTGCATATCCCGGCTTGTTCAGAAGCTGGGGTCAGCCATGATACGGTGCCCCTGGAGCACAGAGAGTTAAGAGTTAGTTGCTCAAGGGCAGCAGCTTGGCGATCCCGGGGCTTGAACCCCCGACCTTCCGATCAGTAACCCAGCACCTTGAATGTATTTGAGCATTACTTACATTCTTGTATCTATAATTACTCATCTTTAAATTTGTCACTTTTTTGAAGTAAAAAAAAAAAATTTGTAAAAAATAAAAACTAATGAATAAACAAATCACCAAGCAATAATTCAGCTTGTCATGATAGCAAGACGCTGGACAGTGTAAAGTTCCTATGTGGCTAAAAATTGCTCTAAACCCAGTGTCAAAATGTATAATATTGTATTTTGCCATCATATATATTGTATATAAAACTAATTTTAAATTGAGAATTGAAGACTTCTGCAGCAATGTATCGTAAATATAAACCGAGCTCACATTACTGTAATCAGTGTGAACCCACATGTCTGGCGCCACTTTCCCTGCAGCTAATTAGCATCTCTTAATACATGTTTAATGTAATTTCACAAAAGCAAGAAAGTAAAAAAAATACTCTGGTGTCATTGCAAGAGATCTGTTTGTAATTTCCAGGTGGCACAAAGACACCAGAATATGATTTATTCATGTTCCCTTAATGATCATTCTATTATTAAACGATCAGAAACGTCTAACCCGACATTGCTAAGATTTCATTTCACTACATTCGGTACTGCACATGAGGCTTAAACTTAACCTCATGAATTTCCATAGTTATCTATAATTTTACTTAGAGGGCTTCCACGCTATGTTTATTCTGCTTCCACTGCTCAACTGATGGTTATAAAAACATAATACACTACTTTACACATGGTTACTT
The DNA here is from genome assembly GCF_014805685.1 of Silurus meridionalis. Classification (NCBI taxonomy): domain Eukaryota; kingdom Metazoa; phylum Chordata; class Actinopteri; order Siluriformes; family Siluridae; genus Silurus; species Silurus meridionalis. Next base: position 4,145,820 of record NC_060888.1, on the reverse strand, counting down.
ATTAAAAACTGCTGTTATAATAACCTCCACCTCCACCTTTTTCTAGGAAGATGTTTCACCAGATTTTGGAGTGTCTTTGTGGAGATTTGTGCTCATTCAGTAAAAAGGGTGTTTGTAAAGTCAGGTACTGGTGTAGATAAGATAAGGAGGCCTGCAGTCAGTGCTCTAATTCATCTCAAAGGTGTTTAATATGGTTGAAGTTAGAGCTCTATAGCAGACCACTCAAGATCTTCCACTCCAACCCATGTAAACTATATCTTCATGAAGCTTGAGGGGTATAGTCACACTGAAACAGGATTGGGTCTCCTAGTTCAAGTAAAAAGAAAATTGTATTCCAGCGTATCTAAAAACATTTATATACTATTGTGTGCCTCCAACTTTGTGGTAACAGTTTGGGGAAGAATCACATATGGATGGAAAAAATCCAAAACAACATCGACAACAAAACGACAACAAAACGAATGCATCCCACTTTACCTAGCACATCAAGAATCGCTAACTATTGATTATTGCATTGTGGGATATTGAGTTCACCTTGAGTTTGCACTAACATCTCCACTAATTCTATAATTGGAGCTCCTATTAGTTGTTATGGTTAAATACATATATATAAAAAAATTCTAACATGCTTAATACCTTACTTCTGTTTAGAGTTCTCATTATTTTGAAACCATTCACTGCTGTTGAGGCTCCACATGGACAGCCACAAGATATATGAGATTACTCTGGATGGTGCCACTTAGAATCCACGAGAAGGCTTAGGACTGTAATTAAACACAGCTTGCTGCAACGGTTTTGGACTACAATTGCCACAAATAGTTTTGCACTCAAGTCTCCTTTGGTGAACATTTCAACAAAATAGGCTTTATGTTATAAAGTATAGTGAATTTCAATTCTGCAAAATTGTACTTTTTAACCATATTATACAATCATAATATACAAGTAGGAAATTATGTATAATTGCACTCAGATGAGGATGTGTTCCCTTTTGAGTCTGGTTATTCCTCAGGTTATCTCAAGGAGTTTTTCATCATTGGGGAGGCGGTAGCTTAGTGGCTAAGGCATTGGACTTCAGATCTGAAGGTTGTGAGGTAAAATCTGAGCCGCACCAAGCTCCTGGGCCCTGGAGCAAAGCCCTTAACCCTCAACTGCTCGGTTGTATGAATGAGATAAATGTACTGTAATTCTCTCTGTATAAGGGCGTCTGCCAAATGCTGTAAATGTATATTATCACCACAGAAATCTTTAGCTTGCTTTGTTATACAAATGAAAATGATTTGCATTATGACTGTTATGTTTGAGATCATTGATATAACTATTGTGCTAGCAAATCTGACTGATGTTAGCATTGTGGAAAAAACAAGCCAAGCACATTAACCATTAAATTAGAACCACAAAATCATGAATCTTTTTCCTACAGGAACATGTTTTTTTATTTTCTTTGAATGATATAACAATGTATAAACACTAAACAGTCTATTTAAGGATTCTGATGAAAGGTCCTGGGCTGCACACCAGTTGTTTTGCCTAATTAATGTGAAAAAAGCTTTCATTACAAAGCTGTTGTCAGTGATGTGTGGCTCATCTGCCACGTCCAGCGTGATGTAACTTTTTTTAATTGTTACCCAGTTGAAGCTCGGTGTAACTGCTGTTCAGTGGATTGCTCGCCTTTGTGTTTAATGCCACCAGCTCCTGATCCCTGCTCTGCTCATCACGTCTGACCATTACATGCCTCCAGGAGCAGAACTAATTCCGTTAGGCTTTCCTGTCCACCATCATGCTCATTACACTAAAGAGTAAAAAAGTAAAATGAAAAGAAGGTGTATACTTGTGTTTGCGAGTGTGTGTATATGTGTGGATAAAAGTGATCTGAAATAAAGCTATACAAGCCTTTATTCTCAATAACATAAGCTATCCAGTTTGTCTTTCCTGTGTGTTTGATTTTGTGTGTTTGTGTTTTTTCTTCTAATGCCAACATTATTCTGTGACACCCACAATGCTCCACTGCATTCAATCAACCATGTGTGTGTTTCTTCTCTACAAGGCAGTACCTTAGATTGGATTTTCCATTACATTCCTGGCCATACATTCACACATTTAGTCCTAATCTGCAATAAGATCAATTAATTAACTCATCTAATGATATAATAGCATAAAAATATAATGTTTAATGGGATTCATTATCAAACATGCTTCATTATTTCATTCAATATGTGTGTGTGTGTGTGTGTGTGTGTGTGTGTGTGTGTGTGTGTGTGTGTGTGTGTGTGTGTGTGTGTGTTGTTTTATAAAGCCGGCAGGTTTTAACCAGTATGGCGTGATTATCGTTGCCCACTGACATTTTCAGGGGACATTTCCCTTATTTCCTTTTATATGATCTAATTTCTTAATAGATTTCCATCCACTTTTGCTACTGTAAAAATGATGCTCAGGAAGTAAGAGAAGATAAATGTGCATTTTAGGGTTCTTGAATTGCTGACTGGGTGTTCAGAGAATCAGGGTCTTTTTCAAATATTCCTGCAAATTTTTTAGGAAGCTGGGGTCAGCCATGAGAGCGCCCCCTGGAGCACAGAGGGTTTAGCGACTTGCAAAAAAGAGCCGAAGGCTGGCAGCTTGGCAACACCGGGGCTTGATCACCTGACCTTCCGATCAGTAGCCCAGAACTTTAATCACTGAGATACCACTCCCCCATATTTGTGTTAGTTCCTAAGAATCTTTTAACCAATCACAATCGTGCACTGAGCAGCACTATATAATAGGTAATGATTTTATTTGTAGACTGAAGATTGCTTTGTGGTCAAAACTTGAAGCCTGTAGAAAGTCTTTTGCATCATTAAAAAAAAAGAAGCGTGTGTTGTTTGAGGTTAGATAGGCATGCCAATCATTTGGAGGTGTCGGTATTATATGTCTAAATGATTGGCAGGTGCTATTCGCCCATGAAGGTCTGGACGTGTAGACGTATGTGTGTGTGGTTTTTCAGGTTTGAAATAAAAAGACAGCCAGACACCCAAGAGACCAAACTACTCTATATTGACAAAAGTATCAGGACACCTGAATTTTCCAGCCATATGTGGTTCCCGCCAAAACTGTGAGCAAACAATATTATAAGATTAGTATGGATTCAGTGGCATCAAATTCTCATTTGATTGAATTTGGAGACCCAAATCTGTTCCAGCATCACAATGCCCCATGCACAAAGCCAGCTCTATGAAGATATACTTTACATGGTGTTGGAGTGGAAGATCCCCTGCTATAGATCTCTCACTTCAACCATTGGAACGATGAATTGAAATTCTGACTGCACCTCAGGCCTCCTCACCTCACCTACACCCATGTGGTGGAACATTTTTTCAGAAGAGTGGAGATTATTATGACAGCAAATGGGCAGTAGAATATTCAAAAAGCACATATGAATCTTATTGTCAGGTGTCCACAAACTTTTATACATATAGTTTTTTTTTAAGCAAAGCTGCTGGTGAGGCAGGAGAAAGATTAGCACATTTTAGTTTATTTTTGTCAGTAAGTGCTGAATTTTTGTTTCATTCTCAGGAATAAATGAAAATGGTGCATAAAATGCTATGTTGTGTGTCAGAGATTACACACTGCACAAGGTTTTTGTTTACACTCTGCACTTTTTTTATATTTTATATATATATATATATATATATATATATATATATATATATATATATATATATATATATATATATATATATATATATAAAATCTTACCTGCACCTAACACACACACCGTTTCAGGTTCAATGTGTACATGCATTCATTGTGTACATGCATTTGTGCTTTAAGTCTATTACACGAGGGCCCTGGAGTTGATGGATCACTTGTTTTCTTCCACCAACACACTGTTTTCTCTCTGCCTTTGGCTGTAATTAATCTACATAATCTAAAGAATTTAGACTTCAAGGTCATAAAATATCAGTAATTGCAGCACAGCATACTACATCCTGAGCCGATCTGAACTTTACCTTAGAGTCTTGTTATGCTAATTGACCACATTTCAGACATTAGTTGGTGTTTTATAAGTAAGTGTTAGTGTACAGGCATTAAAAGCATTGCAGGTTGAAAACCAGAGTCATGGCTCAAAGGAAAATGATCATTTATTACTTCATCTTAAGTATGTGCTTTTATACATAAAGTCACAGTGGATCCAGAAACAACCACACAAGCACTGCAATGAAAAAAAGAAATCGTAGCAAGTAAAAATATCTTAAATGTTGTAATAAACCAAATGTCTAAATATTATACCTACACTATATAGAGAAGAATTTGCGGACACCTCACCATACAATTGGTATGTGCTTTTTGAACGTCGCATTTCACCTTTATTCACTATTTGCTCTCATAATAACCTCCGAATTTCTGGGAAGATCTTCCACTGAGTCTGATGTAGGTGAGGTGAGGAGGCCTGGGGTCCCAAAGGTGTTCAATAGGGTTGAGATCAGAGCTCTATAGCAGGAGATCTTCCACTCCAACCCATGTGAAGCATATCTTCATAGAGCTGGCTTTATGCACGGGGTATGTTCCTGCTGGAACAAGTTTGGGTCTCCTAGTTAAAGTGAAGGGAAAATTTAATAAATCCAAAGACATCCAATACAACTTAATGCCTCCAATTTTGTGGTTTAAGGAAGAACCCCATAAGGATGGAATATTCAGTTGTCACAATACTGTCCATAAAGTGTTTTCCAGATATGTTTGATTTATTTCTAACATTACATTTTATTGTACTGGCAAATTTTTTGAAATAAATACAAAAAATTAGCAACATCTGCCAGAAGTACAATTTCAAGTGATATTATAAGTATAAAATATATTAATATTATTTTTTTGTAATTAATGACTAATAACTACATTTGTAAGTGATAAGTTATAGACTTGCATGCCATTACAAGCGACACATATTTTTCATTTGTTCTCAGAGCACATGGAACCACACTACAATGTCCTGTTTGCCTGGGGTACAAAAATACGACAGTAATACAACCATACAATATGGAATCTTTTTGCCATCTATTACCATTAAACAAACTTTCAATACAAAATAAAAATGGGAATGTTGACACATCAAATGAAAAATAAAACCTTTCTTGCAAGGTCTTCAATTTTATATATACTATGTCAAGGCAAGTCAGACTGATGTTATAATACTAAGTACATTTCATCAAAATAGCCTTTTAAACTTTCACAGACATCCGACATTACATTAAACATCTGAAGCCATGTTATATATATCGCTTTACTGAGATACGGGACCTTTTGTCCTTCTTAACAACAGCGGTCAGCATGTGGGACTTTTAAAAGCTACGCAGGCCAAAGAGGTTTTTAGATATAAACATACAGTGGCTCTTCCAGGTTAGCTTTTAAATTAAAGAGAGAAAAGCAAAAATAAAGAAAAAAATGTGTTGTAAAGAGATAGACAGAAAGGAGAAGAGGGTAATGGTAAGTGGTGGCCTCAAGAACCTCTTGTTCCTAGCATTAGTTTTTTTTTCTCTCTATTTATTTATTTTATTTATCTAAAGGTGATACAGTACACATTGAGCCAAGGACTCAACATCAATTACCAATGAGCTAAGACCTGAACACTGCCCTGAACAACTGCTGCGTAATATAGAGTTTAGTTACAAACTGTAGTGTTTCTTGACCTTTTTGGCTCTCCACAATTTGTCAGTTTTTAGGTATTTCATTGTTGTGTCATCTACAGATGCGTGTTAAAAGTTTGGAAACTCCTAGTCTTTTATGGTTCTTGAGGCCGTTTGTTTTTTCAAGACAAAGGAGACGTTGGAGACTTATTCCAGATGAAAGGAATGCTGAACCAACATTGTTACTTCACCATACAACAAGACAATGGCCTGAAGCTGTCAATGACCAAGCTCTGTAAGCGTTATTTAGAGAGAAAACACTTAGCTGAAGTCTTATCAATCATGGAATGGCCTGCCCAGTCACCGCACCTAAATCCTATTATACTGCTCTGGGATGAACTGGATGGCAAGGTCAGAAAGGTCTCTCTAACTTCTAAAGAACTTTGGCAAGTTTTACAAGAGGCACGGCAAATCATTTGAGCTTTGAGCTGAGATCATTTGGAGATGCTGAGAGTGTGTAAAGCTGTTATTTATTCAAAAGGAAGATTGTATAATGAAAATAAAGTGTACCATTATACATTTATATATTGGTTTGGTCGAAGTAAATCTTTATGATGTTACAACCTTGTCGCATAGAAACAAAATAAACATGCATGTGTCAATCAAAAATGATAAATAACTGGTTGTTTCCAAACTTTTGACAGACTCTGTATTTAATCTTGGATTAATCTTTAATCTTTTTATCAGATATTTAAACTGAAATAATTCAATCCAGTTCCCCTCTCCATCAAATACCAAAATTCTAATTTAGTCGATTAAGGTATACTTCAAATATACCCATCTTCTTCTTCTTCTTTCGGCTTCTCCCATTAGGGGGCGCCGCAGCGGATCATCCGTCTACATACCCCCCTGTCCTCTACATCCTCCTCTTTTAAACCAACTACCTGCATGTCTTCCTTCACCACATCCATTAACCTCCTCCTTGGTCTTCCTCTTTTCCTCCTTCCTGGTGGCTTCAGATGATAATAATCACATGGCTGTCAATGTTGCTTTGTGAAGTCTTGCCAGTCATAAGCTATGTTCAAGTCCTCACTATTTCATGTTACATGTTTGTTTAAAAAATAAATGCCTAAAATTTTGAATCACATTGTTTTGTTTGTTTGTTTGTTTTTTAAAGAACTATTCATGCAGATACTTACACCTCTAACAAATCAGGTTTGGTCTTGTTTTTGCTTGAATAAGGAATTTTGTTTCAAAAATGTAATTAGCCCAATTTTTTGCTGTACCACTGAGAGCTGAAATGCCTGCAGTAGGTGTTAAATTTTGATTTCGCACATCTTTTGGTATGGATTTTGTATTATGGAAATGAGTATAGATTATGAGTCTTTTATAAAGGGTAAGTAATATCAGTGGTGACCTTTCCCGAGTGAGTTATGAAGATATTTGGACATTTTAATAAAAAATTCCCAGCCACCGGAAATTCAAATCTTGAAAAAAGCCAAATTCGGAGAAGAAGTAAATCAGAGGAGATTTACAATGCAGTGTGTATTGAGCAGGAAACCCAGATGAACGGATTAGAAACCATCATGAGACGATCATTGTTGTTGAGTTATCTTGATTTTCTCAAAATGACCAATACTAACTAAAAGAACTGCTGTAATCAGACTGATAGTAAGACACAAAGCTCCTGCTGACTCGTCAGCATTAATGTTCTCATAATGTAGTTTGTTATTTCAAGTCAAGTAGATTTATGCAATCGGTTGTTTTTTAATTAAAAAACGATTGCAACCATTTAGCTGCTTATGTTATACAAACAAAAATGTGTTGTGTGTTCTGAAAATGCTTCACAGCCACCAATATCTTAATTTATAACTAAATACATCGACCAGGCATAATATTAAGACATTATAACAGCATGACCAGCAAAGTGAATAACAATGATTATTCTGCATCATGGCACCTGTTAGTGGGTGGGATTTATTTATTTGGCAGTAAGTGAACATTTTGTCCTCAAAGTTGACGTGTTAGAAGCAGGACAAAATAAATATGTGGGTTTGACAAAAGCTAAATTGTGACGTCTAGACGTCTGGGTCAGAGCATCTCCAAAACTGCAGCTCTTGTGGGATGTTCCTGGTCTGCAGTGGTCAGTAGCTAACAAAAGTGCTCCAAGGAAGGAACAGTGGTGAACCGGCGACAGGGTCGTGGGCGGCCGAGGCTCATTGATGCACGTGGGGAACGAAGGCCAGTCCGATCCAACAGACAAGCTCCTGTAGCTCAAACTGCTGAAGTTAATGATGTTTATGCTGAAATGGTCAGAACTGTTTTGGCAGCAAAAGGGGGACCAACACAATATTAGTCAGGTGATCATAATGTTATGCCTGTTCTATGACCATAAACTTATGCTTGTTTAGTGTAAGAATTCATCATCAACGTCAATGTGTCCGAGCAAACAGAGTGTTTCTGATGTGCATTTCTTTATCAGTTCTTTCCATTCTAAAGGGGAATTGTTTAAATTCCTACTGATTTTTTTTCAAATGTCTGATTGATTTCTTTAAATATGAAGTCAATCACTAATCCTTCAGTTAAATATATTTACTACACATTGCTGGACTCAGTTTCTCCTCTCCATGACGCTGGTGTCAAATTAAGGCTGGAAAAATCTGACTTGTGTCACTTAAACTCGGTAATGTGAAGTTATATTTAGCTGATCCGTTGACGCTATTGTGCTATTTTCCTGCTAATGTTGGCCTGTCAGTAATGTCAAAAACATGGCTTTTTTTTACCCAGAATAGTGCTATCAGCAACAATGCCTGTATACTCTGCTGGATGTGCTGTGGTGTCATCCATAACCATGACAGAGGTGGAAGAGCATACTGCGGTGACTCATGTTTTCCATCTGGCACTATATACAGCACTTAGCGCCAACAAGATCCGACTTATTAGCAAGAAACAAAGGATTAGCGCACTCATCCTCTTTTAAGCCACTTCCTTGTTGACAACCTTCTTGATAAGACGAGACTTAGGGGGTGGTGGGAGTTGGAGCACAAGGTAGCAAGGACTGTTGTTAGGTTACACAACAGTACAGTTCACTACAATACACAACAGTAGCTTTGCTTACAAAAAAGTACTTTATTTATCCATATTTACACACTATCACCTTCAAAATAGTCTTCTTTCACAGCGAAATAGTGCTCCCATCGTTCCTGGTGCTTCTGGAATGTGTCTTGATGTCTTCTTTTCAAAACGTGTCAAGCCTCTTCAGTGATTCGTGCTGGATCTCCATAATGGTTTCAAAACGGCGATCTTTGAGCTGGATCTTCATTTCAACTTCTTTTTACCTTCTGGTGCATTGTGTAATACTTTAGATTGGACTTTTAAAAAAAAAACACCTTCACAGAAGTTTTTACAAGCTCTAATGCTTGTCACTGTCACTTTGGATTAGGCTGAGGTAGCGCCTGCTGGTTGTTTTCGCCATGGATGACTGACATGTTTGTCATGATCTAGATCTTTTTCTCAAGCCAGCAATCTTCTCAGTGGGGCTGTAATCAACAAACAGCTCTCTAAGTCAGCCATTCAGACAAAACTCAATATGACAACTTGGGAACTGCTTGAGTTTCTCAGCTGCAATCAGAAGACATACCAACTGGCCCACTTGATATAATTTGAAGTACACTATCAGTTCCAAGAAAACTGTGTATCAATTGAAACAGAACGATATCCTTTATTTCACAAGGAAAAAAAATCTGCTTATTCGGCACATCCCAAAGTAGGAAAGTTATTTATTTATTTATTTATTTGTTTATTTGTTTATTACCATAAATAATTTTTTATAAATACAATATTGAATTGTTTAATTGAATTGTTTCCATTTGTTTTAGCCAAAAAAAGCTAAGAAATGAAATATTTATGAATAGATTAATATTCTGGTTGACGTGTGCTCTGGAGCCTTACTCTGTTCTTAACAAAGTCGTGATTATATTAGATCAAATTCGATCAAACTACAGAATAACTTTGATAATTAGAACCTCCATGATTTCATTATATATCTTGAAATGTTTTTGGTAAATTGTTGGTTTTACACTGTGTATATTTAAACTGACAAATGCTAACAAGATAGCTAGATAAATAATTAGCATACACTAAACTGAGTGGAAACTAGCAAAGTACATTACCCATCTTAGGCCATGTCTACACTAATATGTTTTTAATATGCTAAAGGGGGACCAACACAATATTAGCCAGGGGGTCATGATGGATGTTATGCCTGAATGGTGGGCATTATGTTATGCCTGGTCAGTGTAGATCAGTGTGTTGTTAAGTGTTGTATTCCTGGCACATGCGAGAGCAACATTGTGACCCGCCAAGCCCTGCGCAAAAGATACGTAAACCCGCCTCATCTTGAACTTCACCTTCGAATTCTACACCTATATAATGCGTGATGGAGCTCGCTTACTGCATAGAGATGGCAAATCCTCCTATTTCAACAGGAGATCTTCCAATCCAAGTTCCCACACAAGGCCCAACTGTCACTTTCAATGAAAGAAGATATCCAATAATATCAGTGGGGATTTTTTTTTTCATTTGCTATTCCTTTGCTGTGCCACACTTTTAAGCATGGGATGATTCATGCTTCCCTACATGCAATATCTGGAACAATCAAATCCATTTTTTTCACGTAAAAAATCTCACGCTGAACCAGGCAAATCCTTCGGAGGGTTTTTTAAATGATTGCTACTATGCCTCTACTTCATGGACAAATTTTATCTCATCCTTAGCATGATTTATGAGATTGATCAAACCGCACATGAAATAGCATGAGCTTCCCTGATGGGTTCGACTAATCAGAAATTCCCCGTGACTTTTGCTTCATAATAGTGCCGACTCAAAAGCACTCTCTTTAGAACAAAGTTGTGTGTGGATAATAAAAAATGCATTGAATTGAAAGCCTACTTGAAAGGTCAAAGGGGCTGTTTTACACTTCAAGTTTATGGTCCCATAGTCCAGCACTGGGGTCAGAGACACTCGAGAGCTTGTTGTGAAAGGCTCGCTACACTGGGAGAACGTATAATGAGCTCTGCTTCCTTTGCTTCGGCTCGTGTCTTGGAGGTCACGCTCTGAAACCTCGTCCTGCCCGCAACTTCGGTTTCCAAACTAATGGAAATGGATCACTGCATGCAAGAAGAGGTACATTTTCAAAGAGTGTGGACCAGAACCAGACATGAATGCATTATGCAGATGGAATTATACATGAATACAAATACAAATGCGAATAAGAGACATTTTGTTCTGATACAAAGGTTCACAGAGCATCTGGTTGAGACTTTCATTTTGCAAAAAAGGACCAGCGATGCGGCAAATAATGAATATAAGAAGGAGGTTTTTACTTTATTGTACATGCAAGCAAGCAGGCAGATATAAAACTTACACAAACCCCATTCATGCAAGTTATACATTCATCCTTATGGATATTGTGATTTGTGGTGAGAGGAGGGAGCAGGTTGAGAAGAGCCTGGAGAGGTGGAGATATGCACTGGAGAGAAAGGGAATGAAAGTCAGTAGGAGTAAGACAGAGTACATGTGTGTGGATGAGAGGGAGAGAAGTGGAGTGGTGCGGTTGCAGGAAGAAGAGGTGATGAAGGTGGTGAGTTAAAGTATCTGGGGTCAACAGTTCAAAGTAATGGAGAGTGGGTTAGAAAAGTGAAGAGAAAATGCAAGCAGGGTGGAGTGGGTGGAGAAGAGGAGCAGGAGTGAAAGAGTCAATTTATAAGATGGTGTTGAGAATTTCATTGGGAGTGACGATTAAGTTTATTAGTGCAGGTAAGACGTTTTGGAGACGAGGTGAGAGAGGCGTGATCAGTATGGTTTGGTTATGTGCAGATGAGGGACATGAAGTGGAATAATATGGAGCTTCCAGGCAGGAGGAAAGGTGGAAGGTAGCTGAAAGAAGAAGTAGTTTTATTTCCACCCAGAAGTGGTTTGTTCTTCAGTTATGACTTTAAACAACTTTATCATGCCAACAGATTTGATTTGTAATTCCATCACTCTTTAAAGCAAATTTAACTTCCGGAGTTATGATGAACGATTGCAGGATCTACACATGCTCCTAATTTCTTTCTTTTGGTCATATCATGGATTGAGGAGATCACAGCAGAAGCATTAGCATGGAGCTAGTGCATTAGTGCATTAAAGTATTTTATTAGGATGTTAGGTTATATTAGGTTGTTAGCTGTTGGTTGCTGATTGCTTACTAATGCTTATTAATAGACATTAATAGACATTCTACAGACCCTAAAGAGCATATCACAAGGTGTCCCACAAGGTTCTCATTTAGGGTCATTTTATTCACCTGCACATAGTCCATTTGTAGCAAGCATGCTCTGAGGTATAATAAGTGTAACTGGGGTCTATGTCATTTCTCACTATAACACAAATTCGAAGAGAGCGAGCCACAAGGTCACACAGGCATCACCATTGACAAAACACAGTGTTGACTTTCACTTCGCACTGATGATACACAGCCATACTAATCAGATCGGCCAGATTCAGAAGCACAGCATGGCTATGACCAGGTCAGAGGTGTACAGGTTTTGATGAGTCCAAATTTGTTTGCTTCTAAATTCTGAAGAAAAAAAAAAAAAACTAATTTGGGATGGTAACAGTAGGGGTGCTGATGTCATTCAGAGAGGACACAAGCTACTATGTAGGATCCTGTTAAAGTAACTGATTCTGTCTTTTGTACATTTATTTAATCGATTATTTTATATTATTATTTATTTATTATAATATAAAATAATCGATTAAATAAATGTACAAAAGAATTCGCAATTTAATCAAAGCAACAAGAAATGTTCTTATAATGAGCACAAGTGACTACATGATGTGGAGGTTGAACAAGTCAATTTCTGATCTGAAAAACTCTAAAGCACCTAAGAAAAACTGTAAAACTGGTCAAATATACTGTATATATTGATCAAATAAAAGATAAAAATTATTTCCACAATAATAGTTAATACGCAAGTATTCAAGACTAGATAGATAGATAGATAGATAGATAGATAGATAGATAGATAGATAGATAGATAGATAGATAGATAGATAGATAGATAGATAGATAGATAGATAGATAGATAGATAGATAGATAGAAACAGCAAATAAACAGCACTTGTGACCACCAATCTACACAACTCCACAGGAGACAACCACTCCTTCACAAGCGTGTGTGTGTGTGTTTGTGTGTGTGTGTGTGTGTGTGTGTGTGTGTGTGTGTGTGTGTGTGTGTGTGTGTGTGTGTGTTTTCACATCTTTAACAGAGGATCCCGTGTGTACTGTCATGGCGATGATGAGTCACTGCCTGTAATCACATTAACTACTTTCTCAAGAATTGCTTTATTTAATGACATCATGCTGATTGTAATAAAATGTTACTAGAAATATATCTAAAAGCATATTGCATCATCAAAACGCACACGTTGTGTCTTTCTTTCTGTTAAGCTTCACGCTCAAGTATTAATGCATTCTTTGTCAAGTTTCACAATTCCTCAGCTAGAACTTTCTGTAATGCATTAGCTCATAAAATATAAAAGAAATTTAGAGCCTGTGGTTTTGGTTTTTTTTCCTGCAGAATTTCTGTGCATATTTTTATGTGCAAGAGTCAACAAAATCTGTTTATGTTTTTATTATCCAGAAAAGGGATGTGTGTTAAAACAAAGAATGCAGATGGTGGCAGAGCTGCGAAAGCTGGTAGTAATAATCACATGATATTATAAAGTATAGAACATTTCCCAATAAACTGCTAAATATTTGAACATGTTTAGTATTAATATTTTAGCAAAGAATTAAAATGTTATTCTATCTATTTTTTCTATCTATCTATCTATCTATCTATCTATCTATCTATCTATCTATCTATCTATCTATCTATCTATCTGTCTGTCTGTCTGTCTGTCTGTCTGTCTGTCTATCTGTCTGTCTATCTATCTATCTGTCTGTCTGTCTGTCTGTCTGTCTGTCTGTCTGTCTGTCTGTCTGTCTGTTTGTCTGTCTGTCGGTCTATATCTATCTATAACAATCTCTATATCTATCTATCTATCTATCTATCTATCTATCTATCTATCTATCTATCTATCTATCTATCTATCTATCTATCTATCTATCTATATATATATATATATATATATGTGTGTGTGTGTGTGTGTGTGTGTGTGTGTGTGTGTGTGTGTGTGTGTGTGAATGTTTTAACTCTCAGAAACACCTCTATTCCTTAATTCATAGGTTATAGATAACAGTTGAACTACAGTCAGTTCTGATTTTTTTCCAGTCTCTAAATAAGCGTGAACTGGAAACTGCTAACTCAGAGACACTCAACCATGTTTACAGAGGTCAAGCCAAACAAGATAATATTACAATGTACTGGACTGTTATGGTTAAAGGAGCTTGAAATCATCACTCAGGGATTTTATCAGAGTGGAGAAAAAACCCAAACTAAAGCACACACAAATAAACATTGAAAGAGCTGGCATTTGGGCAGCCTTTCCCTATTCAATTCACTTCTTACTCTCAAAAATAAATAAAAATGTTTGCCCATTCTGATAAGTGCATTATATGCCATGTCTTTTTGTATTTTTGCTTTTCCTTTAAAAAAAAAAAACAGGAGACATGTCTCTCAGAAGGCTAAACCCAATGCACTTTATCTGGCTTCACTTAACTACACTCACCTCTTTATGACCTTGCTTTAGAAAGCCCCGTGGACAAAAAGACATCATCAGATTCAGGTCATGCTGCTGTGTAAGCACTTCCATACAGTATCCCTGGTAAACATGTTCCTGCTGAGAGGTACAACAAAAAACCAGGCAGGATTTATTTTTTTTATATAAAAGCTAAATACTGTGCATTATCTCCTATTGCAGGTTGTCACTACTATTTCCAGATGGCACTGAGTACCTATTTTATATATTAATGAACTATTAGAAACGTAATAATTTGTAAATAACGTAATGATTTGTAAATTACTATATATATATATATATATATATATATATATATATATATATATATATATATATATATATATATAATAGAATTATTATTTTACTTTTTTAAAATAATAATATTTATTTATTTATTTATTTATTCTTTTATTTATTTATTTATTTATTTATTTATTTATTTATTTTTCTCATTCAAGTACTGATGTAGGTGATGTGAGGAGGCCTGGGATGCAGTCAGCATTACAATTCATCCCAAAGGTTGAGGTCACAGCTCTCTCATCAAGATATTTCACTCCATACTCCATCTTCATGGAGTTGGAAAGAGAAAAATGAATGCTACCACATCCAAAAACATCCTATACAATTGTGTGCCATGGACTTTGTAATAAAAGTTTGGAGAATAACCATAAATGGCTGAAAAAGACACACTTTTGTCCATACAGATGGTGTTTTAAGTTCTGAATGAGGAAGGACTATTTGTTAATTAGCAATTTAAAAAGGAATTTTTTTCTTCGCATATCCTAGCGATTTTAAGAAGCTAGGTTTAGAGTACACGGTCAGCAATGATACAGTGCCCCTGGAGCACTGAGGGTTAAGGGCCTTGTTCAGGGGCCCAAAAGAGGCAGTTTGGAAATACTGGTGCTTGAACCCTGGCCTGTTAAACAGTAACCAGTCAGTAATTTTGGCCTCAAATGAGCTAAGTGGTTAATGCTCTGGGTTACTGATTGTTTCAAGACCCATGTATGCCAAGCTCGGGGCCCCTGAGAAAGGCTCTCAACCTTCAGTGATCCAGGGGGCTGTATCATGGCTGACCCGAACTTTCTAACATTGCTGCGATATGCGAAAGAAATATTTCCCTGTGCAGTAATGTACATGTGACAAATAAAAAGTACCTTTCTTTCTCAAAGAACAGTGTGACCTATGGTGGTATTAAAACCTCAGTCTCTTGTATATCACAACTTTGAACACAGCTGCAATAAAACAGCAAGTTATACCCTGATTTACTGAAGGTAACCATGTGTGTGAAATCAAATGCAACGTTTATAACACTGATATACAAACAGGGTCCACAGAGAATTATGACTTGAGCAAAATGAGCAAAGCAAAGCGTTTAGTCTAATTTGCTCTGATGAATATGCAATTCGAGGTGTTCTTTCTTTTCAGCTTGAAAGTGTAAAGCGAAGGTGTTCATGCAAAAAAATTACTTTCCTGTTCATTTTTGTTTTCACACTGCACTTAAAAGGCAGGTATTGTTTATGTGAATAAAAACATGAGTTCATAAGACGTAAGTCTCTATCAGTGCCAGGGGAATTCATTCAACTAGAAGAAATCAGACATGGATGTGAAACAGACTGCTGCACATCTGGTAGCACAGACGAGTTCATGAATTCAGGACTTAAACTATAGCAAAAGGAAAACTGGTTTTTGGAACCAGATGTTTAGAGGTAGATGGAAAGTGATGGGGTGGAGGAAAATTGAATCTGATCTAAATGACTGATTAAGTTCGCTTGTGTCATTAAAAAAAGGCAAATTTTTGCAAATTTTAATTTGAGAACACAACTTCCGAAAGTGAGGCAGGATCTAAGGCTACATCTGCACTAATCTGGCTGTATGTTCTTCAAAATTTCAAAATAATTTTATCATCGTTTCCTAAAAGTTGCTCATCCACACTGAAAAGTTTGAAAACGCTCACGTCCCTGTACTGCGCACGCCTTCGATATTACAGTCCACAACTCGCCACAGCGTCTTCAAATTGATCCAGTTTGGAGAGAGTTTTCAAAAAGCTACGTTTTTTTGACTGTGTCGAGGCCATAAAGAGAAAAATATGCTTTTTCAAATAAGAACATATTAGTGTGGACATAAAGAAGGTCCCCTGGTGGTCTAGTGGTTAGGCTGCGGCGCTCTCACCGCTCTCTCACCCGGCAAGGGAATCAACCCCAGCCACTCTTAGTGCCGGTCCCAAGCCCGGATAAATGGGGAGGATTGCATTACGAAGGGCATCCAGTGTAAAGAAATAAAGATCGAAACAGGGTCAAGGTGATCTACAAACAGGAAACATTAGGACCTGTGGAGACCAAATAGGCATCACAAAATCAGCTTGTTGCATCAGGAGTACAAAAACTAGAACCAAGCGAAAACTTTGCAAGTCAAGTTTATTTTTATAGCGCTTTTCACAACAGACAAGCATAACAATTATGAAAGAACCAGTCGTTTTTATACTGTGAATGTCTCTAATTATCTATCTAGAATACATACAATTCATTGCATAATCTCCATTTACCAACAGTATACAGCAAAGATTTGTCTTACAACCCCCAGCCCCCCCTATCCACCACATCCCCCCACCCCCCAGTGTGCATATTCACATACGGTAGATACAATGAGTTATTGTTTTTTGTGCTCAACTTAAATCCTACATAAATGCTCATACTAAATCAGCCTGGACATTTTTACTAGTAATTCAGTGTCACAGAGTGATGAAACATTACAGCTAACTACCGCCTAATATTTCTCCCGTCTTCTTTGACAAATAGATCCCAGTGAGCCGGTTGGAACTCTGTTACTTGACATTTTAGGGCGCTTTAAATTCATGCGACGTGATTGATCCAGCCTAGCAAGAAGACTCAGGGGAGACACATTTCTGGTTAATGGTCCAATAATGGTGTGGGTAAAGAAAGCGTGAATGGAAAAAAAAGACCCAGGATTCTATTGACTCCTATTGCACAACCATGGAGAAGGTGTTTCTTTATAGAGCCTGAGGCACTAAGTTACATAAGGACACATTTATAATACGTGTCTAACTTATTGTATGTTATGAATTAGTTTTGATTGGCCTAGTTCTTCATCCTTATTGTCTGAGGCAAGGATTTGCCAGTTATAATTCTCTAGGAGATCTGGACAGTCTTCCATTTCAATAGGAAATAACACTCACGGAGACATTTTTTTTATCAAGCCAAGTCAACAAACCCATCCACTTGAATGCAGACATGTCATTCATTCCCAAAAAGACCATTCATAAGCAGAAATTAGGTTTGGTTCAAATCCTAATGATCCCACATCCCACAATCCAAGTCAGAATATTAATTTTACTTTCAGAAATAAAAAAATGTTGCGCTGTCACTCTCAACCTGTCAATCAAACCCGTCAATGTTTGTGTAAGAGGGTAGAAAGCGCTTTCGCCAACTTCCCTGTAATGCAGAAGTTTGAAAAGATGCAATTTAACACCAGACATCTCAGGAAGTGCTAGCCTTTATGTCTTCCTTATGTAGCTGCTGGGTGAAAGGGAGAGCAGGCTAGTGGACAGGATTTGGCAGATAGGAAAAAATACTTGATTCTGATTGGCTACATTTAACTCTTAAATGTGCAAGTCAATTTAATGACCGTTCTAAATGTTTATGCCGCCAAATGATTTCTAGCTTTATCTAGCCGAATTACTAATCCAATTTTATCTTTTTAATTAGTTTTGTACCACTAACATCAATGACAGCTCTAAATTCTCAGTGCTGTCAAGTGAGTGTGTGTTACACAATTTTAATGCCTTTTGCCGATTTCTCTCAGGTGGTTATTCAGATCCACATCATGCATTAAACTAGTGCTCACCTAACTGTGGATCATATATACTGTATATAATAGGGATGTGCGTCTGCATGACTGAGGCCAATGCGATTTCAATGCATAGCCAACGATACGATACATTAAGGATACAAGTGAAGAAGTTACCAAAGCAATTACAATGCAGTACGAGTCGATTCCGATTTGATTCAACACAATGTGATTCAATGCAATATAATACAAAAAATAATTTATATATATATATATATATATATATATATATATATATATATATATATATATATATATATATATTTATATATATATAGAGCATCATAAAAAATGCTATGCAATTCAATATATTACAGATAGTTTGCTTTTATGTCTTTGGTTCAGACAGACAGCAAATCATCAGTTTACCTGTGTACTAAAAATTTGTTGGTCTGTTGACAGAATTTCAAACAGAGTAACTAATGAATATCCAATACATCATAATGTTATGATTTTCCAACGTTATATTTCTGATTCAGGTCATTTGCAGTCACACTACTTTTACATTTTGTGGCATGGAAACTTTTATCTCTCTGGAATCTTCCTTGGATGGTGGACTTCTTAATTCCCTTTCCAGACCTTCCCATCAATCACATCACAGACAAAAAAGGAGAGATAGACTCAGAGAGAGAGAGAGAGAGAGAGAGAGAGAGAGAGAGAGAGAGAGATGGAGGGAGAGACAATGAGAGAAAGACATAGACACAGAGAGGGGATGACAATGATAGAAGGAGGGCAAGGTTATTGATCTCCCCTGCTGACAGGGATAAATGGAGAGGGATTGGGGAATAGAATGAGATTTTTCAACTCTATACTGTCTGTCAGGTGGAATGTCTTTAACCTACTAGTTCAACTGTAATTATTCAGTGGCACATAATGTCTCAGGTGTTCTAGAGGACATCTCAGTGTAACAGCATCACACAACAGAACTAATTCCTTTATGGGTAAAGGAATTATATGTGGAACAAAATGCTCACATGAGATCTGTGTTGTGCCTCAATGTAAAATCAAGCTACTGTTCGCTTTTACTTTGCGAATAATAGAATTTTCGGTTAAAGAACAAATATATCATGCTTTTTTTAACCATATATAATATATAAGGCATAGATGTCCATACAGCGGAGTCCCTAGCTATCTTCAAGCGACAATTGAAGACCTACCTCTTCCTGAAACACTTCAACTAACACTTTCCAAGTTTGCTTTGTTTTGTGAAGGAAAAAAAAAAAGAGTTGTAGGCTGATTTATATTAAGTTGTAATCTGGCGTACCAGTGTAGATTTATTCATTGAGAGACTCAAAGCACTTTTGTACGTTGCTCTGGACACGTCTGCTAAATGCCGCAAATTTAAATGTGAATATATAAAATATGTGTGTGTTTTCTCCTCACAGTTTGAGGTGAATTCCTGCCATATTTCCTGCTATTACTAATATTTCCATTGCACCAATTCAGTTCATTCACATATCATGTGTTTTGTAAGATCATGTTTTGTAGATCGTTGTCTTAGCATCTCATGTCATATCTTCCTTCTGCCTTCTAGAATTCAGTGCTCAATTATTTTAAATAAGATCCTAATGCTCAGATTGTATTCTGCCAAATCACTTTGTATCGAAGTATCTGCCAATAAAAATGTAAATATATCAAACCTGTAATTGTGTTTACAGGAATAACTATAAATTATGGATTTCCGTACGCATGTAGAAGCAAACTTACAACATTGACAGGGATGATGATTAATCAGAACATCCTTTTTTTGTGTGTAATTTGTTTTTGACGTGCAGACGTTTACTCTGATATATGAGAGCTATGGATCTCATGTTTAGCATTAAGATTTGCGAATAAACAACTTCAGGCAATGGGCCAGCTCCTTCCATTATTTAAAGACGTGCTCATTAATAACTACGGAAAATAACCGAGTTCGCAACTGCCATTCTTTAAGATTATTGAGTTCCTGCCAGACTTTTGTCTTTTTTATTTGACAGGCGAACAAACTCATTTTCTTGTCAGTACTGAGCGTTAGATTGCACACCGTCTGGTTGGATGTTTATTTATCTTAATTGTGCAGTGAGATCATTATGGGTGACACCATGGGTGGGTAGTGTAAATACAGAATCTGTGTGTAAACATGTGAAGCATTTTTTTGACGAGCTAACGCATAATTATTTCGAGATTTTCACAAAAAAAAAAAAAAACAGAACCGATCTTTTTGGATAGTGAATACTGGTGACGGTAATTTTAGGTAGAAGGGTTTAATTGCAATGTCAATTGATAGCTGGGAATCTGAAACATCTGAAACTAGATGTTATGAACATGAATGATATGCTAAATGATGTGGACACCTGATTCGAAAGTGCTTTTTAAACATTTCAATTCTCATTCTGTCACAGTCAGCGTTGCAATTCATCCCAATAAACTATATCTTCATGGACCTGATTTTGAGTACAGGGACATTGCCATGCTGTAACAGGTTCAGGTATCCTAGCTCAAGTGAAGGGAAAATTTTATGCTACAGCCTGCAAAGACATCAATTGTGTGCCTCCAACTTTGGGAAGAATCACATGTGGATGAAAAAGTTAAGTGTCCCATTAATTTGATCCATATAATGTATTTTTAGCAGAGATTCAGAAACAAAACTATCCAAACTTATTAGGTTTTCAGACTGTATGAGCGTTATACTGTATGAGACAAATGGCAAAGCTGCAAATGATTATTCTTTTAAAAGCAATATTTATAATTATGCTTGTAAGGATGGTCAGATCTCTAAATGAGAACTACCATGCAACAAAACAATAAAAAAAAAAACGTTCTTTTTCACAGCAGACCATCCGCATGTTTGAGTTGGCACATGTTTTTACACTGGATGCCCTTCCTAACACAACCCTCCCCATTTATCCGGGCTTGGGACCGGCCTTAAGGCTTGTGCAAACCTAATGGCTGGGGTTGGTTTCCTGACCGGGGCTCAAACCCGGGCCGCAGCTTTGAGAGCACTGCATCCTAACCACTAGACCACCAGGGAACCAACCATGCAACATAACAATAAACTTCCTAATCTGAGGTGAGGATCTCTTGAATCTGAAGAGAAAAAGCCATTTGTTCAGCTGCCCTCATACCCGTCCTTGAGCCCCCTCTTTTCCTCCAGGAGTATGGCCGTGTCATGGGAAGGAGACCCTAAATTCGAGCTACTATACTAATAAATTATGAAATTTTTAGAAAGTACGAATGTTACCTTTTCATGTTTGGTATCATTTTAAAGGAAATATGATCTCAGTCCCAAATCAGTAGAACAGATCAAATATAAAGATCTCAGCTTTGGGGAAAATTCTGTCCTACTGATGTGAGGGTTGTCCTGGAGGAGATCTTTATCAGGTGTTGTTTTTTAGGTGGTAGTTGATTTTCAGGTCACCCCCTTCCCGACAAAGGGGGTTGCAAAGCCTTTATTAATTTTAATTTACAAGTGTTTATGATAGTTTGGGTATTTAAGGAGATTTGGTGAAACACTCATGGTTAGGGTTAGGGTTAGGGTTAGGGTTAGGGTTAGGGTTAGGGTTAGGGTTAACCCTAATAATGTTGGGGATAATGTTGGGTAAATTTCTTCTTGTTGTATGGTGCAAATTTATGACCAGGACCGTACATACAGTAGGCTCATGTATAGATGGACACAACATCTGTTACCTTCTGATTTCTTACTATCACTGACTTAGCAAGTTATAACACAAAAAATATTCTTAATGAATGAGCAAGCATCGAGGGCTACTTAAAGTATATTAGTTTACGGGTTATCCACTGACTGAAGATTCAGACTGGCCAATTTGCCTCCGTAAGCAGGTACAGAATAGTTGCTAAATTACAAGGCTTTAACCGACCGGGTCCATATCCGGGTCCATAATAAAGGATGAATTGAAAAAGACGAAATGCTTAAAACAATCTATTAAAATAATAGAAAAA
This sequence comes from Silurus meridionalis, assembly GCF_014805685.1. NCBI lineage: Eukaryota > Metazoa > Chordata > Actinopteri > Siluriformes > Siluridae > Silurus > Silurus meridionalis. Next base: position 4,123,693 of record NC_060888.1, on the reverse strand, counting down.
ATACAACTAATAAGGTGATAAGCTTTAAATAGATATTTATTCAAGTTAAATCATTATTACAAACTGGAGTCAGATTAAAGGTTTAAAATTGGATTCATGTAACAAATTGCAATCCATTTTAGTAATCTTTTACAGCGGCGTGAGAATTACTAACACGAGCAGAAGATTATGAGTTCAAATCCCACTAATCTGGAATTACTGAGCCCTTAAACAAGGCCCTCGATACTAACCTGGATAAGGGTGTCTGTGGAAGTAAAATGTTAATACGAGGTAGTATCAGAAAGTTTCAAGACTGACCTACGTCTGTATTTTTCTCATGGAGAGCTAAGAGCAAATGCGAAATTCTTGATGAAACTGGGCAAATCTGCCATAAATGTTTGACATGATATACTGCTATGCTACAATGAGTCTTTTGAGGTGTTTGGAGTGGCACGTGCGCTATGTGAGTGGAAGAGCATCACTGGAACGAGAGATGAGGAAGGAGCGATCAGGAAAGACCTTCAATGAGCATAACCCACAAAAATGTCGAAACCATTCAGCAACGCGTGCATGATGATCGTCGGAGAACGATTCATATCATCTAACTTCCGCACTGACACTAATCTCCAGATTTGGCTCTTGTGGACTTCGCCCTCTTCCCGAAGATGAAGATCCGGATCAAAGACTGTCGTTTTGACACCATTGCGAAGATCACGCACAAAGCGAAAAAGGTGTATGACAAGACTTCCAGTATAAATTCCAGGAGTGGTGGGGGGTGTTAATGGCTCAAGGGGATTGTTTTGAAGGTGATAGTATGTAAACAAAGATGAATAAAGTACAAGCTAAACCTAAACCTTTTGATACCACCTTGTATAAGCCACTCTATCCTTGTGCAAGGATTAAGTATTTGAGTTTCAAGGTTTAGACACAGTCAAAAATGAATTTCAAATAGATTATTTTGTTAAACAAATGTAATTTAAAAGTCATAGTCGATTTCTATTACCTGTTAAAATAAATACTATATATACATATATATATATATGCTCTCTAACCAAGCTGATGCCAGGAGTCTTCTGTGTTTAAAATCTGTACTGATGGCATGTCCTGTCATGTAGGTCTGTATCATGATTATAAAACAGGTACTCTTGTCCAGTTATAGGAATGAAAGATGGGGGACATGACATGCATTAATAATGGATGTGAAAGCAAAAATTTAAAAATGACATGACTCATGCAGTAAGAGAGAGAGAGAGAGAGAGAGAGAGAGAGAACATACTGATGAATGAGTTTCTCTAGTGTTTGAATGTAGCTGTAGGCGAAGCACACCGTAGCACACAGGTCAATGTTATTAATGTGTTCCATCATAGTGTGGCAAGAACCTACACTGAACAAGGTATCTCTGGTAGAAATGATGTGCTCTGGCTAACGATCGAGCGCGGCTCTAATTAGCTAAATCCCTTTTGAAGAAATAGGCATTTGATGACTCCGCAGCGTGCTCATATTGCCATTAAAAAGCTGAGCTAAGCAGCTAGAGGTCTTGAATTAATGGTCAGATACAATCAGCCGATCGATGGAGCACATCATCACAGATAATGCGTGCAGATGTTGGCCAGAGCCACTTTCTAAATCATCCAAACGGGCGACTGATAACAGCGCTTGTCGGAACTCATCAGAGGGCATTCAGGTTTAATTAAAGCTTGCTGGCGTTGTGCATTCTTTTATCCTGTGAATCTTTTTTTTTTTTTGGTAAAAGAGAGAGATCTTAGGATCAATTATTGGTCTCTGTGGATTGTTAATAGGTAGCACAATATGAATGTGATTAATGCTTGAAGGGACCAGGAAGGGACCTGGGCAGTTGGCAGATGGAGTTTTTGTGCTTGTGAGTTAAAGCTGGACAGAAGTATAAGATTGAGTGCAGAGGTCTTTATTCTCCCTGCAGTGTTTGACCTCGCTCATTAGCCCCGGTCGGTTTCAGCTCAGGATCTGAACGGTGTATCTCCCTCGCTCTCTTGTTCTCCGTGGGAGAATGTCACACTTCACTGCTTCTTATCCTGAAGGCACAGGTTTCTCAGCCTGTTTGTACTGACTCACAGAGCTGTGTACACTCCCGGGCAGAAGAAAGGTACAATGTTGAGGGTTTTTAACACTTGTTAATAGTCACAAATCATTAGTCAGGGGAAATAGCAAGAATTAAACAAATAGAGAAATTACATTAGTATGCGAGAGCTTTGATTTCCCTTTGGTTTTGTTTAACAGAAAGAAGGTTGAGTGTTGTTCCATTCAGGGTTGATGACCTGCATTGATTCACATAAAACTTGATTTTATGTAGCTTGATCTACAAGAAGACTAGAGAAGTGATTGGTTCTGTTTCAGTCAATGTTACATTTCATCCCAAGGTTGTTTACTTTTGCAGTTTGGGGTAAAACCACTGGACTGGAAAAGTCAGGTGTCCCAGTACTTTTGTCTATATGGTGTATTTGTAAATGTAATATCAATAAGACACAAACAGGACTGATAGGTTTCTTAATAGTAAATAGTAGAGATAGTAAATAAAGTAGAATAAAGTAGATATAGATCCTTTTTCCATCCTTAATGTAGAACAATAGTGTAGTCACAGTATTCTAATATCCAGGTCAATATTCAGGTTGATGATTATTAATGATCTGATATCCCTTCCCACCTCTTTTTAAACACATCATACGTTTGGTAGATTTTTTTTTCTAAAGGGCCTTCCAATTGACATTTGCATTCTGACATTTGATAAATCAGAGTAATTATTCCACTTGGCACTGGGTTTGATTTCACCCAGACTTCCACACACAGGGGTAAAACCCGAGAGCTCCATTTTGTTCAACTGACACCATGAAAAACGCTGTAAATGCCACTGACCTTCAGCTACTTTTAATTAAAACATCTTCAAAAAATATAAATCTCTTTGAGCTTTTCTGGCCTTAAATAATTTCAGTTTGAATATTTGTTCATGAGAAGAAGAAGAAATAAGTGTGAAAATAAGTGTGAAAATATCACATCTCTCACACGGCTGGAGCCGAATATGGTACAAGCGCCAGTTTAGATTTGCAGAGTGAAGTTGATTCAATCCAACAATGCAATGAGTCTGTTGTATGTCATCAGTGAAGGATTGTAATGCCTTTGACAGATTTCAATTTGAAAACTGCATGTTGTCACGGCTCATATCGGCAATACTGGAATGGCAGATGCCTTTATTCTCTGTATTTATTTATTCTCTATTCTCTGTAAAAACTGTCAAAATGGAAAGAAAGAAAGAAAGAAAGAAAGAAAGAAAGAAAGAAAAAAGGAATGTAGAAGTAGTAGTAATAGTTGAAGAAGTGGTAGTAGATGTGTAGTAGTATATTTATTAGTAGTTGTATAATTAATAGAAATAGTAGAAGTGTAGTGTTAAGTAGAATGAATTGTAGTAGAAGTGTAGTAGTAGTAGGATTATTATTAGTAGTAGAAGTTTAATAAAGTTTAGTGTTAAGTATAATTGATAGTAGTAGTAGAAGTGTAGCAGAAGTATTTAAGTACTAGTAGTAGTAGTAGAAGTGATCATTTCATCGCCTTAATTAGATTATAATTTGCACTGCCTGACTTTACAAATGTGACCAATTTGAAATGACAAATTCCTTGTACATGCAACCCATAATACTTTGCAGTAAAGATTATTCTAATTCTGATTCTAATAAGTAGTAAAAGTAGTAGTATTAAAATTATTAATACACTGTCAAAATTGCATGTTTTTTGCACTACTTTTTTACTGTCCTTACATTTTTAGTCAATTTAAAATTTGTTATTATTATTATTGTTGTTGTTGTTGTTGTTGTTGTTGTTGTGGTTGTTGTTGATGTTAGTAGCAGTAGTAGTAGTAGCAGTAGAAGCAGTTGTCAGAAAATTCAGGTGACCTCATACTTTGTCCAAATAGTGTAGCTTTTGCTTCCAGACCCAGAAAGTAGACATCTAGTATATTATTTACTGTATATTTCTTTTTCGGAAGCTCTCTGAGTTCATTATCTCCTAAACTCTGCTTTGCTTAATATTAACATTACAGTATTTACAGCTTTTCATTATACTATAATTTTTTTATTTATTATATTTGTCCTTGTTTACATTTACTATTTTGGTATTTTGCCAGAAGTAATTTACAACTGGCACATAATCTAATCTATGACGAAAGAATTAGACTAGAAACTACACAAATATATATTTTTGTAATTAAGTAAATTTGCATCACAGTTTCCTCAGGGTTTTCTCTCTTCTCCTCTTCAGTCCATTAAAAAATGCATATTCAATATACTATTAAGAACCAACTAATAATTGCATCTAAATGAGATTGTGCAAGTCTGCAGTGTTTTTTTTTCCACAATAAGCGAATCCGACTGTAATGAATTAAAGAACACGCTGGAGAATTCCACCTGCTTATTTATTTCACTGCTCAGCCATAATATCTCCTTATTCTTCCTGATCTGGAAGCTGATCCGATTTCTAAGCATCATCTAAAAGAAGGCAGCTGGTGTTGTCATTTAAATTATGGAAGAACACTTTAACTTAGTACTTAATAAATAAATAAATTATTAAATAAATAAATATACAATTCGTAAAAAAATAAATGTATCGCAATCTTTTGCTGTCGGTTCATTGAACATCTGGAGCTCAACAACATCCGAATACTTTCTGAAGTAAATGAGAAAAATAAGGCACAAAGCAGCACAAAAGCAGCACAAAAATCACTCAGATAGATAGATAGATAGATAGATAGATAGATAGATAGATAGATAGATAGATAGATAGATAGATAGATAGATAGATAGATAGATAGACAGACAGACAGACAGACAGACAGACAGACAGACAGACAGACGAGAGATAGAAATATAAATAGATAGATGATAGACAGACAGACAGACAGATAGATAGATAGATAGATAGATAGATAGATAGATAGATAGATAGATAGATAGAGAGATAGAGAGATAGAGAGATAGAGAGATAGATAGATATTTTCTCTAATCACATAGCGGGGATGTAGTATCAGCTTTTTAATACATTATTATTTCTATGGGGAAAAAAACTGCAGATCTAATACATAATCTGTCAAAAATCAAGGGACTTTTTTTGTAGCTTAATGTAATGATATTCTGAGCAGCAGTGTCTGAGGTATAAAACGAGGCTGCACCGTTATCAAGGTACATTTGAGTCTTTTATTCACTATTTTTAATCATTAGAATTAAAAGAGAAAAAAATTAAAGAATGGTTAGCAAAATAGTGTTTATAGTGATTATGAGAGAGTTTATAACAGTAAGTGAACGAACCTCATTTCTTGCATTCTCTCCCTCTTTCTCTCGCTCTCTCTTTCTCTCTCTCTCTCTCTCTCTCTCTCTCTCTCTCTCTCTCTCTCTCTCTCTCTCTCTCTTTCTCTTCCTCTTCCTCTTTAAAACCAAATCCACTCTTTTTGCCATTTGTGCATCTCTCCTCCAACAGCAGTGAAGCAGAACGCTGCCTCAGGATGCACAGCTGTATTTTCATCCTGAACGGCTCGGGTCAGTCAGTCTATCTCTACCTCTGCCTCTTGCTGCATTTCCTTTCCTCCTCAACATTCCGATAAGATGCACAGCTCATGCTGACTTGTGCTCGAAGTGCAGGTAGTGGTTTACATAGCACTGGCAGGTGTGGGTAAGTAGGAATAGCATGACTGTTTTTTTGTTTGTTTTTTGTTTTTAAAGAATTACTAATTTTTTTATATTATACACAGAATGACCTGACCTTTTTACTCATGTGTAGTTCTTACTCAAAACTCTGAACTCAACACTATTGAAAACCTTTGGGATGAATGTGAGCACTAATTGCACACTTGTCCTTCTCACCTCACCTACATCAGTACCTGACTTTACTAACACCCTTGTGGTTGAATGAGCACAAATCTCCACAAGCCCACTCTAAAATCTGACGAAACATCTTTCCAGAAGAGTGGAGGTTTATATAAAAAGCAAATTAGAACTAATTGTGGATTGGGATGTTCAAAAAGAACATACAAATATACAACAGACTAATTACATGTCCAACTTCAGTGCTTTTTAATTTTAACTTAAAACTCAACTTAAGTGAAGTTGAGCAATACGTGAGATAATTTTACACCAGTTTTTGAATGACATAAAATCATTGATTCTGTAACTGAGACTTTGCAGCATGGAGGCGTCTGCCTTCAACAGAGCCATCCATCATATACTGAAACTTCAGACAGATGCAAATGCAGGTTAGGCCTTTTTTAAATGATGAAATAGGCAAACAAATATAAACGTAATCCAATCATTTCATGTCTAATCAAATGAATTTACCACAGGTGGACTCCAATTAAGTTGTAGAAACATCTCGAGGATGATCAGTGGAACAGGATGCACCTGAGCTGAATTTTGAGGGTCATGGCAAAGGCTGTGAATACTTATGTTCTTGCGATTTGTTTTTTTTTTTTTTATAAATATGGAACGATTTCAAGGAAACTTCTTCCACGTTGTCATTATGGGGTTTTGTTTGTAGAAATTCGAGGAAAATAATGAATTGAATCCATTTTGCAATACAGAGCGAGAGAGAGACAGACAGACAGACAGACAGACAGACAGACAGACAGACAGACAAACAGGCAGACAGAGAGAGAGACAGACAGACAGAGAGAGAGAGACAGACAGACAGACAGACAAACAGACAGACAGACAGACAATGAGAGAGACAGACAGACAAACAGGCAGACAGGCAGACAGACAGACAGACAGACAGACAGACAGACAGACAGACAGACAGATAGATAGATAGATAGATAGATAGATAGATAGATAGATAGATAGATAGATAGATAGATAGATAGATAGATAGATAGATAGATAGATAATATGAAAGAGATAACTGTCCCCTTCTTCTTACTTGACCACCTGGTTCATCCTGATGTCCTACTTCTGGATGGATTTTTTTTTTTTTGTCAGAAATCACCCACTGCTCTACTTCAACAGCGTGAAGATCCATGAGGTAACTGTATAGGATTAACCTCAATAAACCATGGATGGTGTTGGATTTGGAACGTAATTAATATTATCCCACTCAAATTTATATTTGCAGTCTATTTGAATTATGTCTAAAACTATGTACAAGTAAAACTGAACTGAACTGAAATGGAATTGAGCTAACTTTTCCTTCTCCGTGCCAAAAAAAGAAAGAAACCTGCATTTGAATTCATCTGCAGATCTTTAGCTTGCAACAGATTGTATCATATCTATCAAATCGCTCCAGGCAAAAGAAGATTATCGTGCTGTATTATTAACAGCATCTGGTAATTGAATTTTAGCGTTGTAATGCAGCCTGTAGAGTGGAAGGTAGGTACGGCAATGTAATTTACTGCATGAGTGATATTCTGCAGATATTCTTCTTCTTTTTTTTTTTTTGGGCTGGGGAAAAAAAAATCTCAGAAAATCTCAAAAATCTCTCAGATGTGAAACCCTATTGTCCAGCAGATTTCCATGAGAGCAGCTAGCTGGGAAAAAAAAAACAGATCTTGAAACATGCTTATTTTGTGTAGAGCAGGTAAATAATTCAGGTCACTCGTTTGTAATCCACACTGGAGATATTAATTATTAATAAAACCATTCAGAATTTAGCTGATAGCACCATTCGGTGTCCAAAGCAAGTTAGCAGTGGAGATGGTGTTTGGTGTGTTATGGCATAAATGATGCAAAAACGCAAACTAAAAGCCTTTTTTGTTTGTTTTTGAAACAAGATGTTCGATCCTGGCTTTATTTTCGTTCATACAGCGTCTTTATAGTTAGAAATGAGTTTCTTAGAGTGACCATGCAGGTATCACGTGTTAAAGACAAGGTAAGAGACGCATGAGTGAGATGGTTTGGTCATTTGGCCAAGGAGGAGGTTTATGGATGTGGTGAGGGAAGACATGCAGGTGGTTGGCTGGAAAGACAGATATTAAGGACAGAGTTCCATGGAGATGGATGAACAGCTGTGGCAACCCTGAGAGTAGAAGAAGAGAAGAAGAGTTTATTGAAAAAAGTGTGCATGACTGTATATTGTTGTCAGGATTATGGTCCTGAACTATGGTTCCCATCAGCCATTGCATTTCATTATTTGTTTTTCATCGCCTTGCTTTTGTCTTTCAAGGTTGTTGTTCTCCTTGTTCACAGATCATGTTCTACCTCTTGTTTCCTTCTCAGATGATTTGTTTGCTTTTACATGCACGAATATCTTCATTGCATCCACTTATGCGTAAGTTGCATGTCTTGTAAGTGCTTGTTATTATTATTTCAATACACTTAACATTATGCTATACATTGTGCCCTCGGAAAACCAGGTTGATTCAGTTTTTTCATAACAATAATGCAGCAACAAATCTGTTATATTATATTGTTTCCATAGCAACAGCTTATTCACAGGAAGTCTATTTACTTAGCTACTACACTTAAGTCATTTTCAAGTATGTTTATTTCATTTCATGGGAGAATTTTACTTGGTGAACTACATCAAGTGTTATAATATATGTATGGATTAAAGTTTTTGTACACCTAAACATAAGATTTGTATATGATTTTGGAACAACAGGTTCCACATTTAGTCCCATCTGCTGCTATAATGACCTTCAGGGAAGATGCTCGACTAGATTTTGAAGTGTACTGGTACAGGTTTGAGTCTCCTAGTTAGGTTGAGGGGAAAAATTTAATAAAAACCAAAATAATACATTTTATTTGAATGTGCCTTTCAAAATACTCCACACAATTAGGTGATAATCATAAAACATCAAATCAAAACAATAATACAACTAGCTCTCTAACTGTTCAAATTTATCAGAAAATGCTAATCTGAAAAAAAAAATCATTTTTAGGCAAAATTTAAAAATGGTTACACAGTCACTTTCTATACTAGCGCATTTAATGCTAGCGTTTCCAAAGACATCCTATAGAACTGTCCAGCAGTGGGAGGTCAGGGCCAGCAAAACCTTCTCTGCTGGCCTAAACACTATCAGAACCACTGACCTACATTTACAAGCTAAATTCTATTTGTTCCATGCAATTGTATTAATTTATTCCCAACAGTTTATTCTCTTCATTTCGTAGCGTTTCTCTCGGCTGCACTGCTTCCAGCACGTGTATGTGGATGTTAGATTTTTTGTCCAATCAGATTTCAGCCTCTATGTGCTGCCATGTCAATCTAATCTGTCCAGGGCTTTCAGAGTCAGTACTGCTGGCATTTTTACCTTTGAGAATATTATGAATGGGTTTGTTTCTTTGAACAATCAGATTTCAAATTCGCCTCACAGGGCAGCTAGCTGGCCCAGAATAGCGTCAGCATTTTTCCGTCCTCTGATTGGTTGGTCAGAGGGAAACTGTTCGACTGGCAAAACACGTGTGTAGCTCTGCACACATTAATACATCTGAGTTAGAATTTTTTACACCCACAGTGGCTGCCAGATGAAGAGAAATTTATTTTATCTTGGACATCGTCCAACCCCGAAGCTAGCTAGCGTGTCTCAGCCCAAGAAAGGGTTTGGTCTCTGCTTCCAGACCAGTGAACGAGCAGTACCACTGGATTACAGCCTCTGAGGAGCGCTGCAAAAAAAAAAAGGGTCTGCATCTCTGGTGAGTAGATTGTATTTTATTTACATTTTTATGTTTTTGTCATGTTAATAGACAAATATTGATTCTGAACTGCTCCAGATGATGTAGGTGCACAATTGCGGTTGTATTGTAGAGGTTTGGAGTCTATATTGGTTTCTTGCCTCAGGAGAATGGTATTCACCCTCCATATGTGAAATGCCTCTCTCTCTGTAATGCCACAGGTTTTTTAAAAGCGTTTTTATATAGTTTTATTGTTTTTTATAATTGCGACATGATAGTGGTGGTATTAAGAGGTGGATTAAGACGGGTTAATCCCCACTGAAAGCCCAGGTACCAAATGCATGGCCTGCCACTGGAACAACTTTGTTGTAATTCTTTATCCAAGAACCACATATGGCTGGAAAAGTCAGGTGCAGCAGGTTCTCCTCACCCGGAAGATTCCAGACCTTCAGGTCGTCATTACCACAGTGCTGAGTGTAGCAGCTCCAAGGAGCTTCACCACCAGGATCAAGAGGAGCACAGAGAGAGTAAGAGAGTGAGAGTGATCATGAGTCAGGCATGCAGTGGAGCAAAAAGGATGTTAGTGCTGTGAAAAGATAAAAGAACTTGGTTTGTATTTACTCAGGAAAGCCTACAGGTATGGAAAATTATTTTCTTATGATGTCCTGTTGACTGGGGTGACTAAGCGTTCGTGCGGGGGCACTAAATCATGAGTGTGTCTTTGAGATTAAGCAAAAAAGTTCACGAAAGCATTTAATGCTTCAGTACCACTGTTTATTCATATTGCAGAATAGGTAGGTTTAAAGTCATTCAGACTCTTCCTGTCATGTGCTAGCATACATGTTTCAGACATGTGAGAAGAAAATTCATGTCTACATTTACTGTTCGTTTATATCCCCTCTATAATATTCTCCTCTGCTGAGATTGTGAGGTGATGCTGTCTAAAATAAATAGCCAGAGAAGCAACTGAATGCTGGATTGCAGTTCCCTAGTGCTGACTGTAATGGCCTTTTATCGACAGGCTAAATCCCAGGAGGTATCAAATGTGCCACAGTGGAAAACGAAAGTTTTGAAAGGTGATGAAACTGCTGCTTTGTCCCATTCCCTCCGACTTATCCTTGTACTCCAGTCAGGTTCCACAATACACATAGTTAAAGTCGACTTCCTGTTGCTGATGGTTAATTGAAACAAAATGGGCATATGGGTCAAATCTGTGGTTTTATATATACTGTATATATTTTATTTTTGTAAAATGGTGTATCTACTTATCATTAACTTTAAGTTCATGATCAGTTTATCAGCAAGCAGAACATTTAGAGAGGAATAAATGATGGAAGAAACTCCAGATTTGACTCGCCACAACACACATGGTCTTATTTGGTCTTTTTAAATAGTTCAAAAGGTTTTGGGCTCATGATTATTTTAATAGAAATCAATCAGTGTTTGAGTCATTAATATCATTCGATTAATAGATCAGTGTGCTGATAGTAACATTGAAATCTATTCACATAAACTGAGTTGATTAAGTAGAGAGAGTCTTGTGACAAAAATGATAAGAACATTATAGACGTAATGAAACACAGTACTTTGGATACTTAAGTACATTTGAAGGCAAATACTTTTGTACTTTTACTCAAGTGAAAGTTTAAAGGGACACTTACTGAAGTAATTTTTTACTGAGTGTATCTTTACTTTAACTCAAGTACTGTACATGGTTTGTGTACTTCATCCCCCACTGATCGTGAGGATAGTTACCTTAGAGTTTCCCAACAAATAGCACTTGTTTTTTGCTTTTTCTGATTAATAGTTAATTTAACAAAACTTTCAGAGTTTTTTCTTTTCGGATTAATTTGGCGCTCACTGTGATGTTCAGAGTTTGTCACAAAGGCATCACCTGATTTATCTCACAACAGTTAGAAACTAATGAATGACCACACCCCAAATCATGCCTGAATGCCTGAGTGGGTGAAAACAGATGTGTAATTAGTGCCAGGTAATCAGACTCTGGACAAATTTGGAGTGTTTTGCCAAAAAGTACTAAGCAGACTGATCCAGAAATGAACACAGTGGAGAGGAAACCTTGAGGATTGCTTCCACAGAGCGGAGCACAGAAATTACAAACTGTCCTGATTGAAGTGGTACTCATCTGACACAGTTTAGACGACATCATCCAAATGATCATGACTCTGTTACTCATTGTCCTTCCTGCACCCAGAAACATCATTCAGGGGGCTCTGGGCTGATCTAGTAGGATTATAGGAAACATTTGGCAGACGCCCATTTCCAGAACAACTAACATTTATCTCATTCATACTGTAAAACTGAGCTATGGGGTTAATGGCTTTGCTCAGGGGCCCAGGAGTGGCAGCTTGGTGTGGCTGTGATTTGAACTCAAGACCTTCGGATCCAAAGTCCAATGCTTTAATCAGTAAACTTTAACCACTTAGTGGAAATTTACTATATAGACAAACGATCCAAATCTGTTCAAGCATGACAATCCCCCTATGCACAAATCCAACACCTTGAAGATATAGATTACATGGAGTAGAACAGTGGTCAACCCCCAGGCGTTGGACCGGCACTGGTCCGTGGGTCAATTGGTACCAAGCCGCACAGAAAGAATACATAACTTACATTATTTTCATTTTATTTATTATTTGATTCTGATGTTTTATTTTGGAAAATGACCGGATTCTCTCCACCACATCTGTCTATGACTCACTCCTGATGCATGTCATGATGCCTCGGTCACATGTCTTACCTCCATCCACTACCTTCCTAAAGGCGCTGCTCCAGCCTCTAACACATAATACATTGCCGCTAAATTGAAACTCCCAAGCAAACAAAATAAACAAAAAACAACACAGAGGATTCACGTTTATCATTATATTTAGAAAATACCAGTTTTTATGCCGGTCGTATCATTTTATTTTGTTGTATTTATCCGGCACACCTTAAAGGCCGGTCCGTAAAAACATTGTCCACCATTAATCCGGTCCGTGGCGCAAAAAAGGTTGGGGACCGCTGCAGTAAAAGACCTCGAGTGGCCTGCTATAGAGCTTTGACTTCAACTTTAATGAACACCTTCGGGATGAATTGGAATGCTACGCACCTTACCTTACCTACTTCAGGACCTGACCCTTGTGGCTAAATGAGAACGAACACTCCAAAATCTATTGGAAAATCTACCCAGAAGAGTGGAGGTTATACAAACAGCAAATAGGACCTAAAGGTGGAAAGTTGAATGGGATGTTCAAAAGGCACCTACAGATCTTAAGGTCAAATGTACACAAACACACTTTTGTACACACTTTTTTGTGGTGATTCAAGTCAAACAAGGACTTTTAAATGTTACAGGTATAAAAATGAATGTTAGCATGGCAGTACTACATGCAGTAGTAAGTGGCTAGTGTGTCTTATTGCTGGCATGCGGTGCACATGTTGCGTGCCAGTCCAGAGACCGCTAATCAAGATGGCAGACAACAATGTATGTGCATTCATGGAACAGCATGCGGTGATGTTTCTTGTGTATGAAGGCATAAATCCCGCTGATATCTACAGAAGCACAGTACTGTGGTGAGACGCTCAGCCTCTGTAAGACATTTTAATGGTGTAAACATATTAATGATGGACGTACGTGTGGCAGTGACGGATGGGGGTTCCCTGATGACGAAGTGAAGCAGGATGTTTTATGGTTTATAAGTGTATTTATGTAGCATGTAGTATGGCAAAATTATTATATAATTATTCTATTTTATAAACTCAAAAGTCCCAGTTTGACTTGAACATCCTTCATAGTTCACGTCTGTAGCTTCAGAAATGATGACTAGAAACCAAATATGTGGGCCTCAGTGAAATATTTCAATCCAGTTATATGTTGTATATCCAAGATATTGTCTAAGCTATTACTAGGTATTTTTTAAAAGCTAGAAGAAGCAGAATTGGTGGCTGTGGATGTACCTAAAGGAGCCTCTCTCTCTCTTTTGTTATCTTTCCCACACTCTCTGGCAGGTTGTCTGCTCAGCTATTCACTTGTGAAATAGGAACAAGCTCCAGCTGTAATCATGACCAGGCAGAAATACGTCTGGGTCCTGATCATAAAACAACTGCCGCCTCGGGAAAAATTTTCGAAATGATCTATTGGAAGAAACAAACCGTCTGCTGACGAAGAATCTCGAACCTACTGTAGCTTCAGCGGTCTTTATGGTTCTTAAGTCGCTATTTTCAGGAATGAATATGCTTAGACAATACTCAGCATTACACTGAAAGCTTGGGAAAGTGTATAGTCAGGTGATTTTTGGTTGCTTTGTGCAATAATGGAGCCCAAAGTGCTTCTTTTATTGTTCCAATTTACTACTGCAATTCAGTAAACAGGTTGAAGACAGTTGTGCTACATAATCTGTGCACAAATAAATACCAGGAAGAAACAAAGAAGTCGACATGTACAGTACATGAAAGGTTTTTTTCCATTCCCATTCACATGGAAACCATTTTTTAAATGCACTATATAAACATTTGTATTGGGACACCTGACATTTCCAGCCATGCGTGGTTCTTTCCCAAACTGGTGTGTTCTTAAACAAAGTTGGAAGCACATTTGTGTAGGATGGCTTTAAATGTGGTAGCATACAATTTACTTTTAATTGAACTAGGAGACCTCAGCCTTTTCCAGCATTCTCCAGTGCCATGAAGATATGCTTTACTTGGTTTGGAGTGGAAGATCTTGAGTAGTCTGCTATAGAGCTCTGCCCTTAAACTTATTGTACACATTAGAGATGAATTGGAGTGCTGACTGCACCCCAGGCCTCTTCACCTTACCTACATCAGAAACACAAACAGGAGCCATGAAAAACAATTCTATTATTCATGATCTATGAGCAAATTCATCCACACATGCAAAACCACCACAGGTACAGTATGTGCACGTTTCAAAACACACTTTTCCCACTTTTCATAAAAGGAATTGTGACAGTCTTTCATCAAAATTTCTTAGAAATGTCTGAGAAATACACAGAGATATCAAATATGTTTCAGAAACCTTTGTATAGCTGTGAACATGGCCTAAGATCTATCAAAGACTCTGGGATTTGAAGTGGTGCTCGTTTTTTCGGGCTTGAAGATCACAGCAGGTTTGTTCGTCTCACAGCCGACTAAAATGATTTGTTTTCCCTCGCGAGCGCCTAAATCCACAGTATTGTCTGCAGTGTCTTCTCGACAGTTTCCCCGCTGAGGAGAACTAATCAGCGCCTCTTTTCCCACAACCCTTTCACAGGCACAGCAGGAAGAAAAGCAGTTACTCTTTTTTTAACCAAGGTCTGATTAATGAATTAATTGGATTTGTGAATCACTGGTGAGGGAATGACTGTTTATAGCTACGATATACAAGAACAACAAAAACTTGTTTTATAGATGTTACATTACATTAAATTTAACTATAAATGAACAAAAGGTACATAAAATGTGATATTTTAATTAAAACAATGAGCAATTGAGGCTCTATGCAGCAATTTCAGGGACTCACAGACATTACAGCTGTTGACTAAACAATCGCACCAAAGCAGAGGCATAAGTTCAGGGAAAGAATTTTAAAGTAATTTCTAGTTTCTCATATAAAGAGTAAGTTTTGAAATGGGCAACATGGAAATGAAATGGGCAACATGGTGTTTAGATGGTGCGACACAAATTCTGTGAAAATCCAGCATTTTTGCAAAATGAGCTGTCATGGACATCTAAGCCAAAAGTAGAAAAAAAAAGAAGAAAAAAAGGCAAACATTACAGTAGAGCACATCTGCATCTATAGTGCATGGCCCACTGAATAGCTTATGTGGTATATAGGGGCATAAGGAGGGTAACCTTGTGGTTAAGGCATGGGACTTTGGATCTGGGGGTTGTGTGTTCGAGTTTTAGCTTTACCAGCCTGCCACTTTTGGGCCCTCAACCCCATAAAGTACTCTCCAATGGGCGGTCCCCAGCTTTGATAGGAGGAGGGTGGGCGGTGGCACCCCGACCAGGTAACAAAACTGCCATGGAAGCAGCAAGTAAACCATCAGGCTCTTGCTGCCCAATGAGGAAGGACTAAAAGAATTAAATAAATAGGGGGATAAGGTACCTCAATACATACTAATAAAGGAAAAAAAGATTTGAGTGATCAACAAGTCTTTCTGGTCATTTCATTTTAATTTAGAAAGAGAATGCATAAAATAAAAACTCAAACTCAGACTCAAAAAGAAGAATTAAACTACGGAAAAAACAAGTAATTTTCCTACTCCACCATAAATGCATGGAAAATAAATCTAAGCAAAAAAAAAAAAAAAAAAAAAAGGCTTCATTTTTTTTGTCTAATTTCAGTACAGAAATGGGCGGAGCTTATACAGACTGTAGACAGTAGTTGCTTTAGCCAACACAGATCATTTTCTCTTATAAGAGCTGTTCGTTTATATTAGAGGAAAAAACTTAATGTGGAACTTTGTTTTCATATTCTGGCCTTATCATCTGCTCGCATCAGGTGGATTCCTGAAGTGGACGGCCCTGGTGCATATGTTTTTGTTTAGTCGGCACCATTAGGTCATATATAAGTGATTAAATAAAAAATTATTTTTTTATTTTAGGTAGCGCAACTACAACTGTAGACTTTATGACTGTGATGTATTGCTTCTGTAGTTCTGCAATTAGACATAAAAAATCAAGTATCCCTTATATTATATTTTTTGTGTATTTACAACGAAATAGGAAAATTACTTGTTTTTCATAGTTTGGTTCTGAAATAATAGAAGAAAATAAAAACAACGGTCCCTTTTCAAATTCTCCTTCTACATAAAAAATGAAATGACCTGAAGGTACACAGACCTCAACGCCACCTGAATATGCTGATTAATGTACTTTTTCCACCTGGACAGAATACATAAATGGTGAGGCAGGTTACAGAAAATGAAAACAAAATCCAGATATCCACATTTTAAAAAAATAAATAAAAAATAAATAAAAAATACTTTTTAAGACCATTTCCGAAGGTTTTTTTCTCCAAAAAAGTTTTGCACAACTGCAATCTTTTTGTATATCGCATCATCAGCCAGCCGTGTCTCCTTGGGGAAATGCTTCCGAAAGTGATGGCAGTGAAAAGCTGTGAAATAGGCCATGTACCTTTGAGCTGTGCCACCTCAATACATCCATCTGCTCAAGAAAATGAGAAAAGCAGTCTCACTCTATGGGGGAAGAAAAAAAAAACACCATAGCACCAGAGAATTATGTACATTAGCAAGGTCAGGCTGAGCAATACACGCCGAGCCGTCAAAGCCGTGATTGATAGCATCACTTCTCCTGCCATTAGCTCATCACTCCAACGAAAGAGTGTGGTGTAAAGTACATCGCAGTCATGACTCCAAATCACCGGGGCACGAAACTGTCAAATTAAACAGTAGTGACTATTATAGCAAGCAGCCAGATGTCTAATGCAGTCCGAGCGATGCTGCAGAGGAGTCAGATGATTGAAAATTAAATCAAGAATCGCAGCACAAGGCTAAGATGGCAAAAGCAAAAAAATACAATACGCTTCTCCTTTGCTTTTTGCGATTCTTTTTAAAACACGACAGTTTGCCAGAAATTGCATTTCTTCATTTATTAAACAATGATCTGTTTCTAGCTTTTACTTACATATGTTCATTCCTATTCTCACCATTTTTATATCTATCCAAACTCATCAGGCGATAAGAACAAGCCACATTCCATCGTAAAAAACAAAATATGCCGACAAACTGTTACGCATCACTGATACTGGAGACCTCTTCTCTAAATATGGAATAAATTACATGCTCTATTCTACAGATGGACTATGGAAAGCCTCCCTCACACACACTCTTTAACCTCCTGCCACCTTGAAAAAGGTACCAAAGCATACAAGCTCTCATAGCCAGACTGTGTAACACTTTCTTTCCACAAGTTATTTGATTCTTTAATACAAAAGAACTGGACTGACACACACTCATCTACAACCAACACAAACACACACACAGACTCAACTAAACACTCAACCACCATTGTGTACATGTACAGTATTGAGTATTATAAGAAAAATGTATTTGCATTACAGTTGATTTCTTGCAAAAAATCTCTCAAAAGTAAGTTTGTGTCACTGAACATCTCATTGCCATTAGAACAACACGTCCTTTTGTCATTGTGTACAAACATGATCCTCAAAATGTTTAGTCCTGTTGTCAGTATGACGGCACATGGTTTCAGTATTTCCTGATGTAAACTACAAATACTTTGAATTACAATGAGTGAAAATGCACAAGGCGCAATTTCAACAGCACAAATGTACACGTGTGAAATATCGATTGCAAATATCGAGACCCAACAGATTTACACTTTTACTGTACTGTACTTTACTAGTGTTCGTTTGTTTTCTGGTTTTCCACTTTCAGAAATTGTAATTCTGTGTTGTCTGTATACGCTCGCCTATTGAAGGTTCGCAAGATTCACCTTTGACCTGTTTTAGAGAATAAGTTGATCATTGGTCATCTGATGTACATTCGGCTTCATTAATGAGAATAGTTTAATAGAAATTTCAGCTTGACAGATGACGACAGCTGGTTTAACCATTTTGCGTCACAGTTTTTCTCGGTTGCGTTGGTGTTTCTCAGATCAGAAATGAAATTTTTAAAACGACTTGTTCAACCTCCACATCACGTAGTCATTTGTGTTCAAGAACATTTCTTGTTGCTTTGATCAAATTGCGAATTCTTTTGTACATGTATTTAATCGATTGTGTAAAAGTGTCTGCTGTTTCCTACATTATCAGTTGTTTATGTTCATGTTGATCAAAAATATTATACTGGTTTCACCTGAATAGTTTTAACCCCCAAAAACATCTCAGCATCAGTTCATTGTATACATCATTGAATGCAAAATGGTTAAAGAAGTTGTCAGAATTTGTCATCTAAAATTTCTATTAAACTTTTATTTTGTAAATGTGTTGAATTGATGAATTGTGCAGATGAATCTTGAATGTCACTAATGAAGGCGAGTGAACGGCATCAACCAATCATCAACTAGTTCTCTAAAACAGGTCAAAGGTGAATCTTGTGAACCTTCAACTTTAAGAGTTTTTTCAGACAGAGCAAAACAAAGAATTATAAATTCTGATAATGGATGAACAACCAAGAAACAAACGTACACTAGTACAGTACAGTAAAAGTGTGAATCCTGATTGTCTCTTGCAATCAATAAAAATCAAATATCCAATCAAATAAATGAATTTGTGCTGCTGAAATTCACAGATACCAAACAGAAGGAAGTCAAATTTTGTGCATTTTCAGTCACTGTAACTCAAACCAGAGTTTATATCGAGAAATCCTGAAACGGTGCAGCGTCATACTGACAACACGACTAAACATTTTGATGTAAACAATGACAAAGTGACTTTTCATTTTGAGGGGAAAGAGATGTTTATTGACACAAAAACTTACTTTTAGAGATGAACTAAGGATTTTGAGAAAAGTACAGACTTTTGCAAGAAATCCAGTGTTTTGTGCTGTTTTTACACATTGTATTTTGAGAAATTCACTTACTGCTTTGCAAATATTAAGGATGATTTGAGAAATTCTCCAAAGCAGCTGAGAAAAACTACAATGACTTATGCAATGAAGTGATGTTTTGTGGGTTTTACGACTAGTCAGGTGAGACGTAGTATAATATATTTAGATCAACATGTCGTAACCAATTGATAATGTGGGAAGCAACACACACTTGCACACAATCGATTGAATGAATGTACCAAAGCATTCGCAATTTGTACAAAGCGACGAGAAATTGCTTTTATGATGTGCACAAATGACTAAATGATGTGGAGGTTGAACAAGTCCTTTTGAAAATTTCATTTCTGATCTGAGAAACACTCCAAAGCGACATCTTTGTGTTTATCGTCTCATTGTATTGTGTAGTTTGCACAAAATTTTGCTCTCACGTGTTATATAGTGTCCTAATTAGTTTTGTGTCATTTTGTGCTCATTTATTGTGTGTTTTGTAGTACTTCAGGCAGTTTTGAACTGTCTTTGTGTGTATTGTCTCATTGTGTTGTGTAGTTTTGCACTACATGTTGTTTGCACATGCACAATTTTATGTAGTGCCCTTTGTGTTTTGTCATTTAGTGTATCATAAAAAAGCAAAACGTCCCCGTATTAAACATTTCCAGTGCAGAGACTGTGTCACGTTTGTTAAATCGTTTATTGTTACACTTCTGATGTGTCAAGCATCCACCTGTGAATGAGCGGTTACTATAGAAACAGCTGGAACCACTGTTAGAGCTGCTCTTATAGAAAAATTCATTAACACATGCTGACCAGAATTAGAACAGAGCATTTGGGAGCACTGTAATATAAAGATGACGAATCAGTCCAAGAATAACTTGAATAACAGTGCTTCATATTCTCATTAGTCTTTTAGGAGCTTTGACCTCACATCAGATTTATTAACGCCTTGTTCCTGCAGGCTGTTTTTCATTTTGTGTCTCAGATGACGGCCTAACGAGACGCAGACGGTCCGTAATGAGACAGTCTAGGATATATAAATAATGTTGACATTTAGCAAGACTAATTAATTCTGCAGAATTGAGATTCTGGGGTTTCCTCTATGTTAGGATTTGAAACACAAGGCTATATCTGTATCTTTATAGGCATTTTTTTTCTCGTCAAATAGATACTTGAGATCTTGACATAACCAACATTGTTTCCTCGTGATCAGTACTTAATTTTTATCTGTATTCAGTATAAGAGCCTGCTCTAGAGGCAGCATCATGGATGATTTTACGATAAAGATTTCAGACACCAGCGTGTACTCCATGATATACTGTTCACCAGAAACTTTCACAAGGCACGAGATTTCCTCGCGATACAATCGTCGTGAGAAAACGGGTTTTTACGTCATAATATTATGATGCGTGGCTCTTAGGATTTCCGTGAAAGTTCTCATATGATTGAGTTCCTTTAATTTTGTGGTAACGTTTGGAGGATAATGACATAACATCTGGCTGGAAAAATCAGACATACAGTGTATCCTACAGCTTTCCTTCAGCGGGTCACATCTTCGATCAATTTCCTGTCACGTTAATTTGTCTATGAAGAACTTTTCTTTCAGCATTGTTTAATCAGTGGCTCATCAAAATACCATCACTGATGAATGGATTGAATGAAGCAGAGCGAAAGTCTGTGTATATGTAAATATTCATTATCTTGATGGCTGATTTGTTGTAACCTTGGCAGCATCATTTGGAAAAAAAAAGAGCGTTTTTTTTTTTATTTTTTTAAATCTGTCTCTTAACACAATGATAAAAACATAATTGCCCTAAAGTGCTAAGAGAGACCGAGTGTGTTTGTGTGTTCTGCTCATGCTTATGAGCAGCAGGTTATTTGGCTTAAAATGTCGCCAAGCTGCTAAGAGCATCGTTTCAGCCTCAATCATATGACGTGTTTTCCCTCCAGCTCCAGTCTCAGATTGTTCCCCTGCTTGGTGCAAGATTTTGGCTGCTTTAGTATTAAATTTGAAATTATTTTTATTTAAGTTTAATAATCACATGAAATCAGCCCTGAGCCAAGGAATTTTCACACTAAGCTTTGCAACATTAGGAGTCTGCTAGAGTACTTTATTCTCTGCTAAATTAACAAAAGCCGAGATGACGATCGCCAGTGTGTAAAGAAGCTAATTCCGCATACTTCCCGAGGCTTTGCATGATCATTCACTGCTATTTTAGGATTAGACACTTTCCTTGTCTAATGCATTACACAAACTGGCCTCAATGAGCTGAGGGTGATTATTAGTTTTCAATATTTTAGCACATCAAGGCTACAAAAAACCGTGGCCTATAATCTCGTTACTGTGCTCTGACAGAAATGTCATTAGGCTAATTTCAAGAGCGAACACTGGAACATATTAAAGGCTTTATATATCTCCTCTGTTCTAATCCAATCCACTAATTGTAGAAGAGCAAAATCTCTCAGAAACGCTGGTATTACAGTTGGCCTTCAAGTCAAGCCACACTATATTGGGATCTTTTCCATCCACATGTGGATCTTCCCATGCTTGAAGCCGATTGCTAACATGGCATGTATGAGATTTTTCGTCAGGTTTTCAGAGCTATTTTTAAAGGACGTGGTTTTAAAGCCAAACAGAACCGCTGTCATGATCTCCACATAATACTCTCAATACACTCAAGGCTGAAAGATCAATATTCAATTCAGGACAGCGAGACGAAAGAGATGTAACACTTTTCCTGAGACGAACGAGATGAGAAGAAGGAGATCAAACCTCCTGATCAGACAGATGCAGCTCCAGTGAACCCAGAGGTGTAAGTTTCCCGGTTTGCTGCTCAAATAATGTGTGGATGTCAGATTTCTGCACTATATTTACAAGAAAATTAGACTTCATCATAAACATTACCAGTATATACACTATATGGACAAAATTATTTGGGAATTATTGGGACACATGACATTTCCTGCTATATGTGGTTCTTGCATTGACTTGAACTTAGAAACCCAAACCTGTTCCACAATGGCAATGCCCTTGTGCTCAATGAAAATAGTGGCCTTGAGTGGCCTGATAAACACAAATATATACAAACACAGTCCAAGATCTGGTGGAACATCTTCCCAGAAGAGTGGAGGCAATTATAACAGCAAATTGGGAATAAATGTGGAATGCAATGCTTTAAAATCACAGTGTACTGTACTTGCTGTTACTTATGACAGGTGTCCGCAAACCTTTGGCAATGTAGTGTGTGGATCCAGATTTAATATCCAGATATAATGATTTCATCCATACAACTGAGTCGTTAAGGGTTAAGGTATTTGCTCAAGAGACCAGCAATGGCAGTTTGGTGGTGGGATTTTGAACCCATGACCTTCAGGTCCAACCACTGATCTAAGCAATGTGCATTCAGGAAGTGATTTCAGCACACTGTTCCAGAACTCAGACATTCATTGGAAGTCAGAAATCACTTTTTTTTATTGACCTCTGTATGTCGATTGATCTAAAGTCTATATGTACAGCATGTCGATTTGACCCCACTGAGCTGGAGGTCGAGGTTGAAAACCTCGACCTTCCTGATTTTCCAGATAAGAATCAGTTAAGTACAGGGTTTATGTTTTTTGCTTCTTTTTGTTTGTGTTTTTACTTCGCTGGTATCCCAAGTTGTTGTCTAGTGCCAGTAATGTTGGGGAGAAAAAAGTAACAAAACATTAAAAAACATGGACTGAACAGTGGAAAGGAAGAATGAATCCTCCAGGGGTTTGAACTTTACTGCAGCTACCTACTGTAGAGCGACATCTTTAATTGCATCTCCGCTCTGTCTGACTGGCAGGTTAGCATGGAGCATTGTGCTTCACCACAATTCAGCCCTTCAGCTTATACTTTTACAACCTGGAAGGGGAAAATGACAGCTAGTGAGATGAGCCACTATCACCCAAGAAGCAGTTCATGATTTAAAAGTCAAATTCAATTTTTACCTTGTATTTTTTGGAAATTCTTGTCCATTTTTAATGTATATATATATATATATATATATATATATATATATATATATATATATATATATATATATATATATATATAAATGCATTAATATATAGCGGGATCCTGGACAGTAATAATTCAGAGTCATGACCAAGGTATCAGTTGTTCCACTCCACTGTCCTATAATGCAATTCTTTCAATTTTCGAATACAATTTTCTGATTTCTCAACACATTAACAAGGAAACAACAGCATTAACAACAGCAAGTTAAATAAGGCAAAGCATCAAAGCAGCATCGAATAAGGAAACATATCAGCAAAAAGCCAATTACAGCAGCTTCTCTCATCCAGTCCAGAGGCATTTTCTCTATCTTTTATCACTTACATAGAATTTTTAACACTTACATATCTTTCAAAATCCACTTCTTCAGCTCTTCTATATCTTACTCCTAGTACTCAGTTTGTTTAAGCACTTTTTTTTATGTAGATATTATACACTCTGCGCTCAGAATGGAGAACCACAGGGAAAAAACGGCTGCTTCGCCATCAGCTGCTGTGGAAATTACAGAGGAAACGTTACAAGCCTTTCATTCCTGTCACTCTGATTCAACTAAAGTCTGCCAGTGTATCAGCAATGTTCATAATGTTTACATAAAACACCATACTGCATTATTATATCACACCCTCATGCTCTCTCTGTACACACATCTGTTTCTTCTATCTATCTATCTATCTATCTATCTATCTATCTATCTATCTATCTATCTATCTATCTATCTATCTATCTATCTATCTATCTATCTATCTATCTATCTATCTATCTATCTATCTATCTATCTATCTATCTATCTATCCATCCATCCATCCATCTACCTACCTACCTACCTACCTACCTAGCTACACAACAGAAACACATTTTTTTAAGCACCACTGAATCCTAAAACTAATCAAACTCAAAATTCATTTGAATTATTTTGTGAAAAAGTAAAGAAATAAACACAAACTCATACACACAACAGCAAAACTGGAAAATGTTGTGAAAAAGAAACACAAAATTGACATATTTCCATATTTAGAAAATATTTTTTATATAGTCACATTTTGGTACTGTTGTATTTTTTGTTGTTGTATTTTAGTATCTCATTTTAATTAATATTACAATTAACCAAACAAAAGAAAATGTATACATAAAGTCAAAACAAAAGCCGAATGTATTCATCGTGTAGGCAAGCATTCATTATCTGATGTTTGCCTACAAGGCCAAAAATGGACCAGCACCATCTTACCTCAGAGACCTCATCACACCTCGCACTGCACCACGCTGTCTGAGATCCTCCACTGGTACCACCTTCTCTCAGAATGAGAGGTAAGTACACTTCAAGTCTCAAGGAACTTCCCCGAGATGTCCGAACAGTGGAGTCCCTGGCTATTTTTAAGCGACGGTTGAAGACTTTCCACTTCCTGAAACACTTAAATTAGCACTATCCAAGTTTGCTTTGTAGAATTTAAGACTTATATTTATAATAAGTTTGTAATCTGGTGTACCAGTGTAGATTTATTCATTACTAGAGACTCAAAGCACTTTTGTACGTCGCTCTGGACACGTCTGCTAAATGCCGCAAATGTAAATGTAAATGTATACACCGATCAGACATAACATATTGATATGATAACATTATGACCAGTAATGTGAATAATACTAATTATAAAAAATACAGAATCTCACAAAAGTAAGTACACCCCTCACATTTCAGCAACTATTTTAGTATTTCTTCTCAATCACTTCTGCAACATATAAAGTAATGCTGGTAGAACATGGGTCTGTTTTATAAAGCCAGCTTCTGCACCTGGGATGAGGTGACATGTTGAACATCCAGTGGTCAGTATGAGAGAATTGTACACAAAGCAGACAAAAACATGAACATGATGAATAGGATGTGTGTCTTTGCATGGTTACATAATACAGCTGTTATCACTTAGGGTGAACTCACTTTTGTTGCCAGATATTTAGACAATAATGTCTGTAAAGATAATGCTAATTACTCTTGTTTTAGAAAAAATGACAAAATGCAGTTTGTGTGTGCTGGCTAGAGTTTCTTTACGGCTACAATAACTGACAAAATGGAAATTGAAATTGAGTCTATAATCAATAAAAAGAAATAAATAAAAACACAATGATGTTTTCACCTGTTTCTGCTTACCTATTGTCCTGGACTATCATGTAGGCCCGCAGGTTTATCCTTAAACACACACACACACACACACACACACACACACACACACACACACACACACACACACACGCAAGCTTTTGACTGTGCTAGAAAGCAACCATTCAAGTTTGCTAGACAGCAGCCATATTCAGAAGAAACCCATACTGTGGTGCACCAGTGCTACCTGCTGTGCTTCCATGCTGCCCAAAGAAAAAAAGAAAGAAAAAAATAGCAATGTTACCTGATTAGCTTGATATATTGATATCTAAATCACACTGTTCTGATTTATATCACAGATGGCATTCCATAAATTAGTATAATTGTAGCATAGCAACATAACTGAATATGAATAAATGATTCAAACTAAAAAAGGTTATATTACATTTTTAAAAGACATTTGAATAAATGACTAGGAAGTATAAAAGTTGAGACTTAAGGTGTACATAAAGCATTCATGGGACACAACAAAAGCGCCATGCAACCACCTGAAGGTACATAAGTATGGATGGATGTATGGATGGATGCAGTAGCATTACATGTTCCCTTCACTTTAGCTTATAGACCCAAACCAGTTCCAGCATGACAATGTTGCTTTGCACAAAACCAATTCCATGAAGATATGCTTTATATGGGAACGTTGGAGTAGAAGATGTCCCGCTATACGGCTCTGAATCTTAACCCTACTGGACAACTTTGAATCTAGTGGAACATCTTCTCAGAAGAGTGGAGGGGTTGGTTAAAACAGGAAATGTGGAATGGGGTGTCCACAAACATTTTTCTATATAGTGTAGTAACATAGTAATAGAAATATTTTTCTGTTATCTGTACTTTAAATAAGGAGCTGTAATGTTACTGAAAATGCTCCAAAGTTTAATTACAAACCAATTAACCAGATGTCAATTGGTTTAGATCGTAAAGAGATGATTACTTTGATTATTTTTCTATAAGGACACAATGTTTTATTCCTCTTATACAACAAAAATGTACCTATGATTTCAATTAGAGAACAGTAATGGACAGAGTATTTTTGAAGTACATTATTAAACTCTCTGTAGTTCATCAGCGTATTTTCATTCCAAACATTTACTTCAGTTCATTTTAATGTGTAACATCTTACATTTGACTCAGAAAAATACACACACACACAAAAAAAAACCCCACAATCCTTGCATTGTTGAGGTAAATAAATAATGAAATAAGCTGTGGTGAAAGCAGGAGCATCACCTCACGGTTCTGTTGAGAGCGTGTGTGGCGTAAGGGTTTTCTCACTGTGTGTTTGTAACTATAGCAAACTTCCACTTGAATAAAGGTCTGATGTGCAGGAAAATGGAACACTGAACTGCATTCATTATTTACATACAGTTCTCACAGGTCTCTGCTTTTACTTTAAATAGTTACGTCTTTTACTCGAGGAGAAATCTATAAGAAGTAATTTCAATTTTATGAAGTAAAATTATAACAGATAATTTGTACTCTTACTCAACTGCAGAAACGGTCTCCTTTATCTCAACAATTTACATGAATAATTACAATAGAAGGATTGAGTAAAAGACAGAAATTGGAGCTGGAGGTAGCAGAGCTGAAGATGTTAATGTTTTCCTTGGGAGTGACGAGGATGGACAGGATTAGGAACTAGTTTATTAGAGGGACAGCGCATGTAGGACGTTTTGGGGACAAGGTGAGGGAGGTGTAATTGAGATGGTTTGGACATGTGCAGAGGAGGGACATGGGGTATATCAGTAGGAGAATACTGTGGATGAAGCCACCAGGAAGGAGGAAAAGAGTAAGACCAAGAAGAAGGTTTATGGATTTGTGGTGAGGGAAGACATGCAGGTAGTTGGGTTAAAAGAGGCAGATGAAGAGGACAGAGTAGTATGGAGATGGATGATCCTCTGTGGCGCCCCCTAATGGGAGCCAAAAGAATCAGCCAAAAGAATAATAATAAGAAGGAGAAGTTAGAATAGAAGAAATTCATTCCTTCATCCTTAGTAACTAAATGGTCCATATCATTTGAGATTCAATTAAGCTACTAGTTTGTTTCAATGTGGAGAAATATGACTAACAACATTTGTTAAAAAACTTGAATGATGTATAGTTTAAGGAAGTGTCTGAGACAGATTTTTCACACCATGCTGAATTCCAATTGAATGGCTAGTATTTAAAATAGTATAGGTAGTACACACTTATATCAGGCAAAAATTCTAAAGAAGTATAGCGTTGAGTACAAATTTGTGTAAAATGATGAATAAAAATTACAATACATTATATTAAAAAATAAAAAAATAAAAAAATCCTAATCTTATTCAGTGCTTATGCACCTCTGTTCCATTGTGGGGAAGCTGATAATTGGTGAGGAAGGTGTGCTATCTGTAATGCCTACTGTCTGTGGTTGGATTTAATTCGACCATTAAAATGAGCGAGTGTGGGCTCTGAATGAAACATTTCGACCTCATCTCTCACTTTACCAGCAGACTCATTAAATTTGTCAAATACCCGGCCTTGCCTGACAGGCTCGCCATTCGACACTTATGCCTTTAATTAATCCCCCTGTCTGCATGCGATAAGCTTCATATAGGCCGAGGTGTTCAGGCTAGGGTCAAAGGTGACCAAGAAATAATGTGCCTCGTTACAGCGATATGGACTCTGTACGACTTGAAATATAGCCGAATTATGGCTCGTTATGGCTGGAAATAAAACATAAATAGTAAGTAATGGAACTATTTCAATTACAGGGTGCCATTATAATCGGGGTTGTTCATCTTAGTTCTCATTTTCATTTAGCGCACTGACGGTCTAGTCGGCGATAATAGCCGTGAAGTAAAAAAAAATGACAGCCGCAAAAATGTGTCCAGGGTCGGACGCATCTGTAACCATAAAACGACCGTGCTGATATACCGAATCAATTACGAGGCAAATTGAACCGATAATAAGTCACCGGTGCTGTTAATCATGCACTTTGGTTTGGAATAAATGGATGGATGGTTTTAGTTGATCGAAATTATGCTTACAGAGCCATAAAATGGAATCATTTCGTTGTTGAACCTCAGTAGGAGCCAAAAGGTTGCCAGTTTGAAAAATCCGAACTCCCACAGTAGCCACCATATTCATACTTTTTATTATGATACAAAATATATGAGTGGCGTTTAATACAGAACAGAACAGAACAGTTCTGTATTGTTTTAAGATTTATAATCACACTATTAGGGTTCCCCTTTTGAGTCTGGTTCCTCTCAAGGTTTCCTCCTCATAACATCTAAGAGAGCTTTTCCTTGCCACAGGAAAAACACACCATTCACCTTAACTCTTAAATTCTGTAAAGCTGCTTTGAGACAATGTCTTTTGTGAAAAGCGCTAAATTTGACTGACTTGACTTTAAGTCAAAGAGGGACTTTAACAGGTTAAAGGTATAAAAATGGTCTCTAGCTTAGCAGTACTATACACAGTAGGAAGTGTGTCCTATTACTGATAGGTGGCGTACACATGCCAGTCCAGAGACCGTTAATCAAGATGGCAGACAACAGCATTAGTGCGTGCAGGGAACTGCGTGTGGTGATTAAGTTTCTTGTGAACAAACTCATAAAACCCACGGATATCTACAGGAAAGTTCAAGCACAATACGGTGATAATACGCTCAGTAACACTAAGACATTTAAAGCTGGCAGTATCTCCATCAGTAACGATCTCAGTCGTGGTGGTTCCCAGCCCACAGCAGTCACTCCTGATAACATTTAGCACATGGAAAACCTGATCCTGGATAATCGATAATCGAAATCTTTCCAGACATTAGTTAAACTTCGGGATACACGTATAAATATAGCAGAGGAGTACACTATATCGAAAAAAGTATTGGGACACCTGACCTTTCCTGCCATATGTGGTTTTCCTTCAGACTTTTACCACAGGGCGTGTTTGGATGCAGTATAATTAAAGTTTTGCGTTCACTTGAACTTGGAAACCGAAACCTGTTCCAGCATGGCTATGCCCCTGTGCGTAAAGCGAGATCGATTAAGATATGCTTTACATGGGTTGGAGAGGAAGATCTTGAGTGGCCTGCTATAGAGCTCTGATCTTATCCCTACTGAACACCTTTGAGATGAATTAGAACACTGACAGCACCCCAGGCCTCCTCATATCACCTACATCAGTACCTGACTTTACTAACACCCTTGTGGCTGATGAACACAAATCTCCACAAGCACACTCCAAAATCTAGTGGAACATCTTGTGTGTGAGGGAATTATAAGAGCGAAATTGGACTAAATGTGGAATGTGATTCTTAAAAAGCACATACTGTACTTATAAGCAGGTATCTGCAAACGTGTGGGGAGAGGTAGCTCAGTGGTTAAGATGCTGGGTTACTGATTGTCAGATAAGGATTCAAGCCCCGATATTGCCACTCTTGGGCCCTTGAGCAAGGCCCTTAATCTTTTGTAATCGAGGGGGGCCGCATCATAGCTGACCCTTCCGATCAAGCTGGGATATGAAAAGAATTTCACAAACTTTTGGCAATGTAGTGTATGTCTAAAAATAATTTTATAAATTAAAAAGTCCTGGTTTGACTTGAACACCCCTCATACTATACGGACAGAAACGTTGGTCTACAATCGATCATAAGATTTTTTTATGTGCTTTCTGAACATCCCATTCTACATTTAGTCTTCATGTGTTGTTTATAACCTCTGATCTTTCAGATTTTGGACTTTGGTTGTAGAGATTTGTGCTCGTTCAACCACAAGGGCATTAGTACGGCCAGGTGAGGAGGCTTGGGGTGCACTCAGCGTTCCGAATCATCCCAAAGTCTCAATAACTTTCTCTATATAGTGTTCAATATGGAATAATTAGAACACTTAAGAAAGCGCTTTTCATGTTTCACTGACCCTGACATTGAATTGCTAAATGCTACTGGAGAGTTGGTGGGCTTTAAAAGACATTCAAACCAATCCAATTTCAAAGTACAACAATACTAGGGTGTAGTTATTATTTATTCATGGTTGTTTATTTTATTTCTCACTCCAATGAGCAGTTAATTTACTATACATTCTATTTTTGTTCCCAATCCTTCCACACACAGCTAGAAATCAGGACTCGGTGTGGGAGTGAAGATGAGAATTTGCATTCGCGTTGGAATATGGCAACCACAATCATGTTAAAGGAACAGTCGGTTCAGTAACTGTAAAAAAAAAAAAAAAAAAACTGTGTCCTTGCAAAAAGCTTGAAGGAATGCATTGATGTGGTAATTTATTTTATCAGTCATTTCTTTTTTATTACATGCTGACAGCATGTATTCATGGACTCTTTGTATTATCTCAAATCCAATCCAACATCCAAAATCCTTTGAAAATCGAATTGTTTAATGAATGATTTTGTTGGATATACGGCACAGAAGGCAGAAATGGACCCCTGAACATAATTTTTGTATGTTTTTTTAAACATCCTATTCCACATTTAGTCTCCATTTGCTTTTATAATATCCTCCACACTTCTAGAAGATGTTCCACTAGATTTTGGAGTGTGCTTGTGGAGATTTGTGATCATTCACAAGACTGTTAGTAAAGTTAGTTTTTCCTTGCCACAGTCGCCGGCTTGCTAATCAGAGATAAACAATTTTAAGTAACTAACTTATAGGAAATAAATTCACACATTCTTTAATATAACCTTAATATTGCTTTATATGTGAAAAGCTGCTTTGAGACAATGTCCATTCTAAAAAGCGCTATACAAATAAATTTTCATTTAACTGAGTAAAGTCAGGGTCTCCTAGTTCAAACAAAATTGTATGCTAACATATCCAAAATTATCCTATATAATTGTGTGCATCCACCTTTGTGATCGCTTGTAAATAGTTTTCCTAGGGTTAGGGTTAGGGTTAGGGTTAGGGTTAGGGTTAGGGTTAACCCTAACCCTAACACTAGAAAGAACCACATTTGGCTGAAAAAAATCACGTGTCCATTTCCTTTTGTTTATAAAGTGTATACCGTAATATATATTGGAGCTGTGTAACTTGCAGGCTTTGCATAAATAAGTCATTAAATACAAAAGAACATGGTGTGCCTTTTGGCTCACTTTTCAATTCAGTATTTTAAGTCATTTAACGGAAGAAAATGGGGCCATTCTTCAAAGCGAGCATATTAGACATCGCAATCATCAGTACGAGTGTAGGAGAAAAAAAACATTCAGATGGAGGACAGAACAATAAAAGATGAATCACAACTATATATAAATATATAAAATGATTTCATCAAAAAAGAAACGTTTTAATTATGTGCTTTTGATCAACAAGAAGTGAGTTTGAACCGAGCTGCATTTCAATCCATTTACAGCATGTTCATTCAACTTCAATTTGACCTTACTCTCTCTTAGGTGTCTCTCTCTCTCACACACACACACACACACACACACACACACACACACACACACAAGCTGTATATACACACATATTCAAACATATATATACACACACTCACACAAACACACACAATATGCACACATATACAAATACATAGACATTTGCACACACATACTGTATACACACACACACACACACGCACACACAGTATATAAATACAGAAAAAAAAAAAATATATATATATATATATATATATATATATATATATATATATATATATATGCGAACACATTCAAGCACACGCATTTACTGTACACACATAAATAATACAGTATATGTACACACACACACACACACACACACATCACATATATACAATGAGCATGCATACAAATTCACACACATTTACACACATAGGCATACGTCGTGAACATATACATATATACAGTACACTCACGCGCACACACACACACACACACACACACACACACACACACACAATGAGCACGCATACAAATTCACACACAATGAGCACGCATAGGCATACGTACGTAGACATATACATATATACAGTACACTCGCACACACACACACACACACACACACACAAATACAAGGCACTTTCTTTTTTATTGCCATTTAATGCATACAGAATCTTTGAATGTGACTTTTAATGCATCATGTACAGCATCTTTATATTATAAAATGTTTTATAATCTATCTAAAATATTATCTCTGTTAATTTTTTCCTGTTGTAGTTCACAGTTTCATAAATTAAAGATAAACTGAGTCCATATGTGCTGAAAGTATCATTGATTACTGTCTGGTTTTTAATTTTCTGCCTTTTTTTTTTACATAAGATCAAATAGTTGCATTTAAATGAATACTGAATACGATCCAACCGATGCAGGACACTCAATTAACTGTTATTCCATACACACTAAGCTATTTCCAATACCAGCTGCATATTTGTTCGACCTCTACATAATCCACCCAGCTGTCAGTCAGAACCTGTGACTCAGACGATTTTTTGTGGGCTTCATTATAATTCATAACCATGATGCCCATCGTGCTGTGACTATCGGCTATAAGATTTTTTATTATCATCCATGAAAGGGAGACTCGAGGCAGCTAAGACAAGACTAATGAACCAGACCACCAATATAGAAAAGACAGGCAGGTCCAATCCTATGACATTTTATATGATGAATTTGTATTTGCTAATAAAATATCCCTTAGGGAGTTATTCCCATGGACCCATAGTGATGGAAGAGATGTGGATTTTTTGATTTATGGCAACATCTAGTGTACCAAAAGTTTCCTATGTGTATATCTCTTCACTAGGAACAACAAAACCTACTACACATACATTATGTAGTAACTAATTATAACAGCTTGAAATATCCAAGGGCTCCTAAAAAAACACAGCAAACTGTGATGATGTGAAAGCTAAAGTTTGGTCACTTTATAAATAAATAGATTATGATATGCGACGCACAGAAGAACATTGTTCTATTATACCATTGCTTACTTTCTATTTTCAGTAGTCACTCCTTTATAGTAATAGAAAAACACTGATTTTGTCTTCATATGAAATACGGTTTGCTCAGATACGGCGTAGAGTCACTTTCTGCTTGGTCTCTTTGTTACTAAATTTCATAAATCATTCAAAAAAATATGGTTAGTGCTAATCAGACTTCCAAAGTCCCATCATACAGCTAGTGTCTAAAAAGTTCCTCTTATCCAGGACACTTTAATATGAACAATGAAATACACAAAGAACTTCTACACATACACAATCATGTAACTATTGTGTAACACACATGCACATAGTAAGTTTGTAATAACCAGTGTTTCCGGGTTTTTGCAGATGAACACGATACTCACATTACTTCCTGTTCTTTTCTAACTGAGCCATGAGCCAAGGAATTTCCAAAATTTGCAATGGATTCTTTCACAGTGGGCTTAGATGGCTGAAAGTTAAAATCCCAACAAATAAGAAGTCATACCTGCTAGTTAATTGAAGGTGAAATCTTTACATCAAACTTGTGGAATCAGCTGTGATTTTGATTATTGATTCCAATCTTTAGGTATATCTTTAGTATAATTCAGTTAATTTCAAGTTGATTTCTGTAGCACTTTTTACAATGGACATTGTCTTAAAGCAGCTTTACAGAATATAGGAATTACAGAACAAACTTAATTTATATGTGTAACCCCAATGAACAAGCCTGGGATGAGCAAGCCACAATCACGGCAAGGAAAAACTCAATTAAAAATGTGTTACACAAACCATTCACAACATTATGACATTATAACATTATAACCGGTGAAGTAAATAACATTGATTATCTCTTTAGGCATGTGGTCATAATGTAATGACAATATTATGTTATATATAGATGAGGTTATAGGAAGGAACCTTGAGAGGAACCAGACTCAAAAATGGAACCCATCCTCTTTTGGGTGACACCAAGAGTGTGAATAATGCCTTGAATATACCAGTGGAATTTCATATACACTTTAGAACATTGTTCACCTGTACTCTAGCTAGTTTCCAGTAGTCCCTCTTTTAGTCATAAAAAAACACAAAAGTGTTTTTGTATGAAATTTAGTACACAAATAAATTGTGGGATTCCATACATTCACCATACATTCGTCAATTTGCTACCATGTTTGTTGGAGCTATTATTTAAATCCAGGACAAAATTCATAAAAATAAACATTTCATGAATATGAATGATTAATGCTTTTGGTTGCCAAAAGACATGGTAAGGTTTAGGAACCATCGGTTTTTGGACCCCTAATAGCCCGGAAATTCAATATCCAGTAACTCAAATAATGTGTAAAGATTATTATTATTACATGCTCTATTCACACTCTACAATGTGTTTATACAAGCTTTCAGAATTTACTTGTGGATTAAATAAAAAAATACTGGGTACAATCCATACTCATTCAAAGAAAAAGCATATTGAGTATGAAGATGAAGAAGCCCTACCATGTGCATGACTTAAAAACCAAGCAGATATGAATAGTCCATCTCTCTCTTAGAAAAAAAAAAGATTCCTTCTGGATTCATTGCACGTCTTGTACAACTTTTCAGTGAGTTACAGAGCATCAGTCACTGTGAATCGCATTAGCATAGGCACCGTTATGTCTTTTTTCTGGCAGATGTGTGTGATTTAAGAGGCACCAAAGTGCTTCGTTGTTGAAAAGGGGCAATTAGCAGGATTTAGAGGTAATATTTAACTCCCACCTTAATGGACGGTGTGTCTTAAACTTGAATGAGTAAAGGAAACCGTGAACTCTATCTTGTCTATGTGCTTGTATTAATAAGAGATTGTGAAAAACGAATTGTACAATTTTGAAGCCGAAGGATGGAACATCTGTCTTTTTAAAGCAAAATAGTGACGATTCATCCAGCATTGATTTTTTTTTTCCAAACTACAAATAATAAGATTTTAAGGCCAGGGGGAGAGATTTGTCGAAGTAAACCGGCAGCATCAGAGAGCTGTGTTATGGTCTCACAGTCAGATCTCATTAGTGAAAATTTGTAGGACAAAAAAATAACAAAAACAACTCGTATAAGAAAAGTTGGAGAGGTTCTGGTTGCAGCTAGGGGCAGATCGTTACCGCCTCATTCACAGGTAATATAATGACAGCGCCGGCTCATGTAATAACTGCTTTCAAATTTAAGGTGAGCAGAAGTCCTGCGATTCAGGTTCAAAGCAGGGAAGAATGCTGGAGGATCTTGAAGAACGCTTAATGGTTATATTGTCACTAGGCAGAGATCTTTTTTCTCGTATACAGTATCTTTCTACATGGAAAATCCAATGTAAAAATATAAACCCAGATTTAATTATTTTTACATTTAATGGAGCCAAAAGGAAGGTGAGATCATGGTTTAATGAACTACCAGATATTTGGGTAAAGAGAAAAGAAGATTCACAGATACTACTATTAACAGAAGGACTGAAGAAAATACTACAAGGAATTAATTTTAAAAAGGGCGACCTGTGCTACATATTTACCTGCACTATTTGCACAATTGCTACTTTTTGCACTAATGATAGATCCCAAACTGCATTTCGTTGCTGTGTACCTGTACTATGCACTGACATTAACGTTTTAACTATTTAGCTATCTATCTAAGGGTGCTTAAATAGTGTTTGATCTTCCATTCCAACCCATGTAAAGCATATCTTCATGAAGCTGGCTTTGTGCACAGGGTTTTCGTCATGCTGAACAGGTTTGGATCTCCAAGTATAGGAACAAATGAACAGTTTGCTACAGATGCAGTGTGCGAGATCTGACTAGTGCACTCTCTGACCAATTAAAGGACGTGAAAATGCAGACATTATAAGCCTGCTAGATTCCCCCGGTGTCGCCAACTCAAAATTAGATTTTTTTTAATTCAACAGCCTTCATATGTCCTTTACCCTACAAGCACATGCACTGCTAATTTTGTAGACCTGATGGCAGGAATCACATAGGTTCCCTGGTGGTCTAGTGGTTAGGATGTGGCGCTCTCATTGCTGCGGCCAGGGTTCGATCCCCGGTCAGGGAACCAACCCCAGCCACTCTTAGTGCCTGGTCCCAAGCCCGGATAAATGGGGAGGGTTGCATTAGAAAGGGCATGCAGTGTAAAAACATGTGCCAAATCAAACATGCGGAGGATTTGCTGTGGTGACCCCAAATAGGAGAAGCGGAAAGAAAGTTTTGATAGCAGGAATCACGTGATGTGACGTGAATAGTATTGTGCGACAGCATGAATCAAACTAAGGCAGCATTTTCATTGCCACAAACATTGCACCTCATATTTTCACACGACTAACCAGAGGTCAAGAGTAAAATACGATCCTGTCAAACACAATAGACTTACGGCTTTAATATGAACTGATGTGTGAGAAGCATGGGCAGTTTAAGGGTAATGACCCTCTTTCAATGCGGCACAGCCTGAATAAATCTGTCCAAACATCACAGCTGGGATCGCTCTCAGTTTAGATTTGCAGATAAATGTTTTAACTGGAGGACTTTACAGTTGTTTCTTACCTGGGGTTGAGTTATAATTGATACTCAGGTGACGAAAATTGATTGATTGATTGACTCTGCAGGGTGCTTGCCTTCAGACATGAAGGGAATATAATGAACTGTCTCCAAAACTTTGTGTTCATCAAATCCACTCAATTTTGCATTAACTGCTAGGATAACATGAATATTGATAAAAATATAGGGCATTTGCTAGAGGGCAGATTTTTAGTGTGATACCTCTGAAATATTTTGCACTCCCTGATGCTCATTAATGGGAAGTTAACATAGTACACATACTGAACAATGCAGTTTAAATATATAAACAAAGCTCTGAAACATTTGGAACAATGAGGTAAGAGCTCATTCTGGATTACTATACATCTGTGCTGCAACTAAAAGTCCACATTGTGTTATATTTTAAAGCTTTATTATCCTGGCTGCAGAATATTGATGAAGACAAAGGCCAAAACACTAAACGCTCAGAGAGAGAGAGAGCCATATTCATAATAAACCCGGCTCTATGTCATTATCTTACAGTAACCTGAAAAGATAAAAATGTAGTTTACATTCTGTTTGTTCCTCTAAATTCTAATCCTCATTTGTTCCATTTAATAAGCTACTTAAATCCCAGTTCATCAAAGGAACAATGGTAAAGAGTAATAACATGGCTTTATGCACTCGTTCTGAAGGTAAACTTACCTGCTCCAGTGGTAATGCATTTACAAGCACACACATATGGGAATATTCCATTTTCAAACTCAGCGGTTGCACTAGAAAAACAGATGTAGACGTATTTATAGCGAGACCTCCTGGGGATGTAATGCTGGACCAGCATGTTCTCATACTTGAAATATCAGAACAACTTACAGAGTTTAAGATTAATGGAAAAAGTACAATAAGCGACAGTTGGAAACAGGGTTTGGGTCATGAATAATCTCATTCTTTATTTACAAGATTCAGACCACAATTCCTTATGATTTTTATACGTTTTCTGTGAAAAGATGCAATATTTAATAGTATATTATTCAAGGTGGACTGCTAGTGACTGCTAATGACTGAGTAACTGTATTACACACTGTATACCGTGTAAAACTTTCAGCCAATACTTGATCCAAACTGACCTCATTCCTGTTCTTTCTAATGAGCTCCCACAAGGTTTTCAGTTAAACTTGTTGACAAATTAGTTAGTATTTTATTGGAATTATTATCTATGTGGAAAAATGTGTTAAGTTTTAGGAAGTTTACAGTTTTTTATTATACCAAATTTAGTCTAGTTTTCATTCGCGGTCCTTCGGCAGGTAATAATAAACAACAAGCAAAACAAAAAAAAACGTTTACTGATGCCTAAGCAGTGTATAAAATATACATATTATTCAGAGCATCAAGCTAATTTTAATAATATACAAAGTGTGGTGTGATTATTTGGTAATGTGATGGTCTAGGCCTGCTTTAGGACCTGGACAACTTCCCATATTTTGATGGAACCATGAATTCTGAGCTTTACTATAAAATCCATGCCATAAGTTCATGAACTCAAGCTCAAGCGCCCTTAGGTTATGCAACAAGACAACGATCTGAAGCAAACCAACAAGTCCACCTCTAAATAAAAAAAA
This sequence comes from Silurus meridionalis, assembly GCF_014805685.1. Taxonomy (NCBI): domain Eukaryota; kingdom Metazoa; phylum Chordata; class Actinopteri; order Siluriformes; family Siluridae; genus Silurus; species Silurus meridionalis. The sequence goes on along the minus strand of NC_060888.1, from coordinate 4,085,386 downwards.
CTAAATTATTTTGCCGTGACTTAGTCAAAGTCTGGGTTTAAATCCAATTGAGATTCAGTGGCATGACCTTAAACAGGCCGTTCATCCCCGAAAACTGTGGCGGAATATAAACAATTCTGAGTGGGATGGAATTCCTCTACAGCGATGCGAAAGACTAATTGCTAGTTATCACAAACACTTGATGGCAGAGTGGCACAAATAGTTATTAGGTTTAGGGGGTAATGTTTCATCTAGGAACAGGCAGGTTTGGACAGCTTTTTCTCTTAATAAATGAAATCATCATTTTTAAAGTACATTTTGTATTTACGCAGGTTATCTATGTGTAATATAATAAGATCTGAATTATTCGAAGTGTGACAAATAATGCAAGAAAATGTATGTGTGTATATACATACACACATACCACAGACATGCCATATATATATATGCAGCGACATGGGGACACATGAAATAAAAGGAAAGTAAGGTGACATTAAGTGTTTAAGGAAGCTAAATACATGAAAGATTTAACACCTTAAGTTGAACAACTTAATCAATAGTCTGATATACTCTAACACATGTGAGTCAGGGCCTGGAATAATGCTTGTCTGCTGATTGAATTGTGTTCCAAGCTTTCAGAAAAGAGCTGAGTAGTAATTATCTCAATGTTGGAGCAAGTCGAGTGTAAAGGACTGATGAGGAAGAGAATGAGAATGAACAGAAAGGTCGTTTTGTTGTGCCTTGGTTTTCACTCTATAGCAAAAATTGGTACAAAGAGAGACAAAGGTTAAAGGGAGGTTACAGAGACTATGATCCGTGCTGGCCATAATGGCTTGGGAGCACAAATACGTATATAGTGCACTATATTGTTACTCTCGATGAGGAAATACATACATTTTGGAAAAATGTACTTAGGCTTGGACCCAGGGGTTTTCTGATCAGAACCACTCGAGGCTGACATGGAAGCCTTAAAAATAAGCTGTGAGTCTGGTGTATGCTGTGTGTAATTAAATGCCATTAAATAATCAATAATCAAGAATTTAGAGAAGGTTCTGGAAAAAATATGATTCAATACTTTTTTTATCTATGCTTCCTCACGATCAGCTTCAAAATAACACCCTTTGCACAGCAAAACAGCACTCCTAGCGTTTCTGCCACTTCTGGATTGTGTCCTGGAAGTCATCTTTTCGAAGTGTGTCAAGTACGTGTCGATTCGCGCTGGATCTCCACAATGATGACAAAACGACAACCTTTGAACTGCATCTTCATCTTCCGGAAGAGGGTGAAGTCCGCAAGAGCCGAATCTGGCGAGTAGGGTGGGTGCGGAAGTGAGATATTGTGGATTGTTCTCCGACAATCATCATGCGCAAGTTGCCGAAGGTTTTGATATTTTCGGGGGTTGAGCTCGTTCTAGGTCTTCCTGATCGCATCATCTTCCAGTGATGTTTTTCTGCTTATGAAGCACACATGCCACTCAAAACAATTCAAATATCTAATGTATGTCATGTCAAATGTCTCTGTGGCCCAGTTTTATGCAGAATGAAATCACAGATGTGGTAACGCACGTGGTTTGAAGATCAACAGTAAGCATCATCAGTCTTGAACAGTTTTGATACACCACTGTTTTTCCCTTAAATATATTACACTAACAAATGATATTTGTCAATACCAGTACCCCAATGAAAAACTAATCAGGAAAGTCACTGGAGAGTACATTTAGTTCTGTTTATTTAACCCTGGTTCTAGTAATGGCCATTAAAAGTGCATATGTGTGCATGTGAATGCGCTAGGCTGCTTTATAGACTTTATAGACTAGCTAATAAAGTGCATTAAGTAGCTATATCAAGAAGCATGGATCACCTAGACCTGGATTTTATTAGATTCTCTATAGTGTGCTGTAATGTGTGCAGCATGCTGGCAGTTTCTCCATGATTTTATTCTTTTAATGATGTGATTGATTTAAAAATGTTCATTTGAAAAGGTTAACTTAAAAAAACTGACAGGTCATGCTAGCAAAAAAAAAATCCAGTCTTTAAAATGAATGCTGTATGATGAAGTACAGCAGAAAAAGAAACCCAATGACATTAACGGATTTGATATAGATTATTTATGCTAAAATCCATTTAATTAGCCATGTTCATAGCCATAACATGCATTTCAGCATGCAGTATTATGGGGACATCAAATTGGCAGACAGTGGAATTGGACTTCAGTTTCTTGCCAATTCAGGTAGCCTTATGGTACAAGTACAGGTAGTCTTATGATGGAGATGTGGTCCAGTGACGCCATCATAACTGGAAAATATCATAAGTCGAGACATGGCCTAGCCTACCGATGTGTATTTTGAATAGTATGTGATAGTATACAGTATTTTGTTAATAATTTAACAAATTACATTACATAATTCAGACAGAGCGGCAGTGTCTGGCAATGGCGATAAAAAAGAGAGAGACAAAAGCTACAATTAAGCTTTAAAACACCAAAAACACGATAAAAACACACTCAAACTCTGAAATTTACGTGTCCCAACATGTAGAACCGCATATATGCTGTTACGTTTGCCTGCCACATGAAATGTTAAATATTACTGTAATATTATGTACAACATACAATTGTGTCGTATCGCTATGGTCATCGTAAGATCGAAAAATCGTAAGTCGAACCATCGTAACCCATGGACTACATTTATCACATGCCTTTGTTTTCAGTCAATTCCGCAAAAAGTGCAGTATAAAACACCAATCTAACATCTGCATCAATTTTACTTCTGAGAGGTAAATATCAGTGTGAGCAATTTGAGTATTAAACTCTCAATGTTCGCTTTTAACTCAAGCGTAAATACGACCCTCAGGTTGGAAAATGTCATAGTTGTTGTTCCTAACCGGAGCTCGGTTATAAATCCTTACAGAATCTCTTGGTAATTTGTATCGCTTTGCCGTCAGCTATTTGCACAGCCAGTGCGTCTCTCTCTGGATAAAAGTGTCTGCTGAAAGAAAAAAAAGTAAACGCGACGTTAATGAATCTGGGGCGTTCGGCACCTGCGAGGCCTGCTGTAATTTAATTACCAGATATATTGTTGCTCCCCTTATTGTTAAGTCAGACTAATTATGTTACTGAATGTTCCGGAAATGCTGTACTTGCATATGAATGTCATTATGTAATAAAACGCATGTTGTTCTGCCTGAGAGAACGTATTATTTCCCCATAGAGAAACATCAAACTGACCCGATGAATCCATTTTCATTCTCTCTTACACGCTCACACACACACACACACACACACACACACACACTGAAGAACAGAAACCCATGCAGAGGAGAAGCCTGTCTCACTTGACCAGCCATTTATTACACCCAATGTTCTCATCTTGCTTAAGTGTTATACTGTGAAATTCAAGATCACATAGTAAGGATTCAAACATCTCATTTCTCCAGAACACCACAGACATGCCGTCTCGACGATGTTCATTTGTAATAAACAGCACACCACGTCCCCGCGTTTCCATAACTCGCGTTAAATTCCTCTGTAAAAGACGCTGAAGGTGTGTTTAATGCACTGTGATCTGTGCAGCTGCCACCGAAACCCAGACAACACTGATGACAATTTCATGCTTTCAAATTTTCCTTTTTTTTTTCCAACCCTGACTGAAGTGGCACCCTGCCCAAAAGCACAGGTGCGGGAACACACACACACACACACACACACACACACATAAGCTAGGTGGTGATATAGCAGCTAAACAGGTGCATGAATCTGAGTTGTCAAAGATCTGCCACACGGATTATTACTCAGGCTTTATACATATCTTAATTTTTTCACTCCTGAAAGGAATTTAAAAATGAATAAATAAACACAAATCCTTTCATTCACATTTACTCACCTTTATACTTATCCTAAACCATCCTGATATACTACTGCTATACTACTTCTTCAATTGGAGGCATTCACTGCAGGTTCTTAAAGATCCATAAGGTTGCTGTGGAGGATTAAACTCTAGAACCATGAGTGGCGTTGGGGCTACACTTGGCATGAACAAGTGGTTTTTTTTTTGTTCAGGTGTCCATCAGTAAACATTTGATGACTTCAGCAAAGATTGAGCAACACCAATCAGGCACAACATTATAACATTATAACATTATGAGCGGTGAAGTGAAGAACACTGATTATCTCTTCATCTGGATTTATTGATTAGGCAGCAAGTGAAAATGTTATCCTCCAAAAAAAATGGGCGTAAGGATTTGAGTGAGTTTGACAAATTGTGATGTCTAGACGTCTGGGTCAGAGCATCTCCAAAACTGCACCTCCTGTGGGATGTTCCTGGTCTGCCGTGGTCAGAATCTATCAAAAGTGCTCCAAGGAAGGAACAGTGGTGAATCCGTGACAGGGTCATTGGCGGCCGAGGCTCATTGATGCAGTACAGGCTGGTCCGTGTAGAGAAGAAGTTCATGCTGTTAATGCTTGAAGGGTCAGAACTGTTTTGGCAGCAAAAGGGGGACCAACACAATATGATGCAGGTGGTCATAATGTTATGCTGATCGGTGTATATTTATTTATAGTTTTTGGACATTTGGTGTCTTCCTTTTTAAATCTCATGGTTTCTTCCTTCCTCCTTTTACCTTGGCATTTTTTAAAACTAATTTATGACACTAAAATGTATATTTGCGATCTATTTATTGCTGTAGAGCTGCTTTGGGACAATGCCCACTGCTAAAAGCACTATAGAAATTAATAATACTGCATATGTTTGGCATTGAGGAGCCCAATATGTGCTGAAAAAAAGCAATTCCCAATAGCTTTACACCACCCACACCAGCCTGAACAGTTTATTGGCAGGGTGAATGGATTCATGCTGTAGATATACATATTTGCACATCTCAGGAACATCAAGATGCTTGGAGATGGTCTTATAGCCTTTACCATTAGCATGCATGTGTATTATGTGCTTTTTAAACCTTTTTGGATCACTCTCTCAGGTGCTATCTCTGGTCTATGTTCAGTGTGGTGTACTAAATATCCTATTTAGAATACAAAAATCGAATTATTTATATTTCTTTAAGGGGTACCATCAAATTTGTCTATGGCTTGTCATTATTTCTAATATTTGGTTGAATCACAAATCAAAAGCAAAGTCTGATTTGTATTAAGTATGAAATAAACAATGATGAACACCAATGCATTTAGTCTGTTTTAAGTTATTTAACAGAAAAATTGCGCATTCTTCTTTTTTCCATAAAGGGGGAAAATGTTTGTATGTGTCACAAAAATGAAGCTTCATCAATGTCCAGTCTTCATCTGTCCAGTTTCCATGACCCCTGTAGTCTCAGATTCCAGTTTTTAGCTAATCCAGGAAGGTCTTTTGTTCTTGATGCCACAAGATTTGTTCTTTTGTGCATTCTGAGATGCTGTTTTTGCTCACTGTAGTTGTAAAGAGTGGTTATTTGAGCTAGCATGGCCTTTCTTGAACCAACCAGTGTGAAAATGTGGAAGGAGTGGTTACTTTAATTACCATAACCCTTCTGTCTACTTAAAAAAGAGACTGACTGACTGACTTTGAATACGTTTTTTTTCTAATTTTGTAAATATTAGTTATAGGGAGAAATGGATTAGGTTATGGGGCTACTACCAATGATTGCCCACCTATTATTTGTACCAGCCCACTCTTTAGAACCGGCCCTCGCGTACACTGTGCTAAACCTGTTGCTGAATGCATTTAAACTTCTGTCACATACAACAAAAATACTTAAACAAAATTACTTCCCAACACAGTCCATGAACTCCACCAGTACTTTCTGGTTCTTGTTGTTGATCTAACTCCAAGGCATACCTGCAGGCACATCATAAGCGAACGTGTTATGGATCTGAATGTGAAAAGAAAGTGTAATGTGGAAGTGCTGAGAACGCAAGTAAAAAAAATTGCTGGCAGATGGTGTCACTGAGTCTGATTGTGTTGTGTCTGGCTAGAAATCAATCACATGTTCATCCACACACACACAATACATCAGTAGTCAGTCGTTTAAGCACCACATTGGCATTCTGAAGTAACCAGAAGAGAAAATGATTCCCTGTTTGCAGCTGGGCTCCTAAACAGGGCTCATTGCTTTGTAACTGATTCAATTTTCAAGCTCTTCAAGCTATTCCAGTCTGCATACAAAAGGCAACACCAATATCAATGACAGCTGACTCTATCCTTAAACACATGGCTGAAGTCGCTTGGATTGGTGTATACCAGAAATAATTACTCTGAGCAACTGTTGGATCAGCAATACTGTAATAATGAAAAAATAATGACACACTATCTAGAGATAACTAACTTAAATCTAAATATCAATATCTTTGAATAATAAATGAGAACAATATATTAATTTATAAGGGGAAAAAAATCCAAATAGGACGTCTAGGGTTATAGATATGGTTAGGACACTTATGTCTCACTGATGCATCACTGCTTTTACTGTTCTAATCCAATCTTTCTGTATAATACACAATTAACTCTATATACTTTACGTACTTGTAGCATGTTTTGGTTTATCTCATATATCGGATGAGATATTTGTATATCTTTTTTGTATGTGTATGTATGAAATATTTGCGCCAATATATATTTGTATATATATTATATTTTCATTTATCATATTTTTATTTTATACTTATTTTATTTATTTTACTTTTTAATTAATTAATTAATTACATTTTTTTTATCCTTATATTCAATTTTAATGTTTCATGTTCACATATTGGACAGTCATAAAAATACGTCGTGCTCTGTATAAATGTGTATGTGACTAATAAAATTAGAGTTTGATTTAAATTTGTATAGAGGCTGTGTTTTGATACCCAGAGGTGGAAAGAGTTATAAAATATGCTACTCAAGTAAAAGTAAAACGTAGCTCATTTAAAATTTACTCATAGTAAACTTTACAGTACTTTTTACTTTTTTTTTTTAAGAAAATAATGAATTTAATTCATGTTTGAATTATACTTTCCGGATGTACTGTACTGAGATATTAAACTATATTTTCGAATTACAACCAAAAACAATGTCATGAAAGCTTGTAAAAAAGGGATACATTAAAATATTAAAGTCATCTAGATATTAATATGCATAATATATATAAAGTGTATGTAATGCACATATCATTATGGAGAACTGTGTACTGAATTCCATGCTAATTGATGTAGCTTGGCTTTGTTTTGCAGATTAGCTAATTGTACTAGCTACATACAAACACAAAACTGTACTCAAGCTTTTTTTTATCCTTAATATTTCTCCATACACTTTCAGTGATAACGTTAAATTATGATAAGTTATATGTGGTACAAAACACTTGCTAGGTACAAACCACTGTACAAAACACGTGAACTCTGGGTAGACAACATATGCAGTCGGGTCTGCTTGTCCTCATCAAGGTTATTTTTTCACACTGGCTGAAGCTCAAGTGGACTTGATTTTCAAGGATTTTAACAATTGTTTGCCTTTGGAAGGCTTTAAGACACATTGATTTTGAAGGAAGGTCAAACTCATCAGATATTTACACTTGCACATGTACCACTGGTGTATTTTTTCTTGTTCTTGGCAAAGATGCAGTGATTATCCTCTATATATACACAAAAGTATTGAGACATCTGACTTTTCCTGCCATTTGTGGTTCTTTCCTTTATACAGAATATTGTGTGTTAGATACTGTATATATATATATGTGAAATGCTGTTTCTTTTAATGTCTTCTTTTATTTCGAAGTGTCTAATACCTTTTAATTAGATACTGTGTTTGACATCATTTCAACCTAATAGATTGTGAGTTCCAGAGGAGATCTTGTTTATTATGTAATTTATGATTTAGCTTTATAAAATGTAGTTTATTTCTGTTGACTGTGCCTGACTGAATGTAATCGAATTAGCACTCATTGGACATCATAGAGACAGTATTATACCCGAAATGAAGCCAGTAAGCATATTCAAGCTCATGTAAGATATGGAAATTGACACAGAAAATTTTGTTACACATCTTCTCCACACAACAGTAAGCCACCTGGACTACAGAAGAGGGAATCATGTGAAAATGCTGTTGAATGCTGTGAAATACAGTTCACATAAATAGAGTTTAACACCATAATTCCCTCCACTCTCACCTCTAAGTTGGAGTTTCTCGGACTCAGTCTGTGTCAATGAATCTCCAACTTCCTGCCAGACAGACCACAAGCTGTATGAGTAGGCAAACACACTTCATCCTTCCTCATTCTCAGCACTGCAGCTCCTCAGGGTTGTGTTCTAAGCCCCCTGTTGTACTTAGTGTACACATATGACTGTGTGGCCACTTCCAACTCCACCACCATCATCAAGTTTGCTGATGACACTGTTGTGGTGAGCCTGATCTCCAACAATGACAAGACGGTCTACCTACAGGAGATTAAAAACCCGGAGAGATGGTGCCTGAGAATAATATTCTCCTGAACGTCAGCAAGACTAAGGAGTTAATAGTGGAATTTAGCATGAAGGAAAAGCAGTCATACCAACCACTAAACATCAATGGGACCCAGTGGAGAGAGTGAACAGTATGGGATCTATTATGGGATCTATTAAGAGCGTTGTGACGGGTAGCATCACTTTTAAAATATTGACATCAAATAAATGAAAATGAATTAAAATATAACATGAAAGCATGCAAAATTTAGCCAAATTATAAAATATATATCTTAAAGTAGTGAGATATTAAGTCACATATAAATAACACATAAAGTTTAAATATTCACATACAATTATGAAATGAGATAATAATAACTTTAAATACTTTACATTTACATTACATTTATTTATAATAATTCACAAACAAGAATTTACAGATGTGTACAAAACAAAACTAGATTCTTTTTTATGTGTTGTCTCTCTCCATAAACCATGTGAACATTACAACATTAAAGTTTATTCACTAATACACAGTCACTGATTAGCTAATAGCAACCAAGCAAGAGCAGCATCATGCTAAATGAATTACACAAAACTGCCGAGTCATCATGCTGTCACCCGGATAAGCAGAAATCCTGTCTTGGGAATTGTTCCATTCCTTCGTGAAAGGAAACATAAATGTGACAAGGCTCGGTATAATTGCCTCCTGATACCACTTTCACGTTTCAGATTCTTATCACAGTTCATTAATGCTAATGAGAACTTTTCAACTACGTGATGATTTTATACTAAATTTATATTCATAGGCACATAAATTGCTTATGTGTTCTTCTTGTCTGAAGGCATTTTCTTAGATGCGTTTGAGTTTGATAAATGAGGCTGCTGGGTTTTTTTTTTTTTACACACAAACACAAACACACAATCACTTTTGCTGTATCATTAGAATACAAATTCGAATGAAGTTAAAAATGTAGATTCAGGGAAAAAAAGAGTATTACTGCTAAGCCTGAAATACATACAATATAGATATGTTTATATACACTGTATAGACAAAAGTTTTAGGACACCTGACTTGGATGTGGTCAAATTCAATCATCCCTTTAAGAGATTAACAAGTTAAGAGATCCAAACCCTGTGCACAAAGCAAGATATAGTGAAAATATATATGAAGATATATTTTCCATAAGTTGGAGTGGAAGATCTTGAGTGGCCTATTACAGAACCCTATTGAACACCTTTGGGATGAATTGTAACACCCTTCTTACCCTCACTACTAAAAGCCTTGATGCTGAACGAGCACAAATCTCCACAAGCACACTCTAAAATCTAATGGAACTGCAGAGTTAGGGTTATTATAAGAGCAAATGAGGACTAAATGTGGAATGAGATGTTCACAAAATGCAGAGCAGAATTTCTACTTTTTGAAAAAGCTAAGGAAGCCCCAGCTCCCACCACCCGATCTCACATCGGAGCGGTGTTTGGACTGGGTTTCCCACCCTGTCTGGGAGGTCCTTTCCACTTTGTGGACTCGTTCGGAGCTGGTAAGCTTTTTCCGAAGATGAGACGTTATGTAGAGGCGTATGGAAACCAGTTCACCCCCTACCAGCTCCTACTCGATTACGCTAAGGACCCCAGCAAGAAGTTACATTGTCAGATCGCAAAACAATACAGTGGATAGTGAGGATGGATGAGAAGATCATTGGGGTCTCTCTTCACTTAATCATAGACATTTACACATCACGCTGTGTCTGTAAGGCCAACAGCATTGTGGTCGATCCCACACATACCTCACAGACACTCTTTAATCTCCTGCCATCCGGAAAAAGTATTCAGGCCCTCACATCCAGACTGTGTAACAGTTTCTTTCCGCAAGCCATTTGACTATTCAGTACAATGAGACTGGACTGACACACAAAAACACACAAATGAACAAACTTGTTAACTGTTTGCACAAATTGCTGCTAAAACATTTGACGTTTACATGTACAGCATTTATTATCACAAATCTTCTTTATAGGTTAGTGCTGCAGAGTCACTGTTTCTCCCATCTCACTGTCTTGTGCACTAAATGTACTTTCTGTAAAGTCCTACTGAAATTAGTTTTGTGCAGTTCTGTGTTTTGTGTTACTTTTGATTAATTAATGTTGTCTAGAGGTCAGTCGGTTTTGCCAATTAATCGACACCGATAGTTGATTGCTGGAAAAATCCATACTGATAGTTTTTCCATCTTGCTTACTTTGCAAGAGGCGGCCTCTAGAGGCGAATCACTGACACTACATGCTGTTTGTTTTTACATTTGAGCCTGCACGCTGCACGGAGAGTGCAATATAATATTTATTACTTATAATTTATCAATGATATATTTATATTTGTTAGTTTATACATAAATTTGTATTTAATTTAGCACATTCATGATTCAGTACTTTTTTAAATTTCAAAAAAAAAAAATTTAAGTTCACCAACCCCAGCCATTAGGGTTGCACAAGCCTTAGTGCCGGTCCCAAGCCCGGATTAATGGGGAGGGTTGCGTTAGGAAGGGCATCCAGCGTAAAACATGTGCCAAATCAAACATGAGGATGGTCCGCTGTGGCGACCCCTAATGGGAGAAGTCGAAAGAAAGTTTGTAATAATATTTAACAAGTATTCATCGGTTGATTTATTGTTATCGGCAACCTAGCTAACTCCACTATCGGTCGACTGGTTATCTTATGTAACATCTTGGTCCTGGAGGAACATAGTTTTATTTCACAGTGTACTGTACTGTATATGGTTGGAATGACAATAAACACCAACTTGACCTGACTTGAAAAATCACATACACATCCTCTGGTCAGGTGTTCAAAAACTTTTGTCCATGCAGTGCATATTAAATTATCTCTAATATGACTGTGGTAATTTGCTAACTGATTTTATATATTTTTTTAAATGCTCAGTCAGGTTTTGCTGTCTTACTATACATTTTCCAGTGGCTTATTTCAGATTAATAAAGTAAAATGGTAGTGATATTAATGCAAACACCAGACTGAAAGCAGTCATTTGCCTAGTTACAGCCGAGACTAGGGTAGTTAGCCATCTATGGCATGAAGGACACAATGAGACTGATTTCGCATGAATGATTGGAAGCTGATCTGTTTAAACAGATCTTATCGATGAGACATGACAGATGTGGACAGCCTGAAGGACTCTCAAGTGCTCCTGTTTTTCATCCTTTTCAGGTAGGGATAACACAACAGCATTTAAGTAAACGTCTAAACTCTTTTTCGGTCTTTAATGGTGTAACGGATAACACAAGATCAGCAAGTGTCATCAAATCAATATGGCAGCTCACCGCAGAACCAGTGAATCACGTAGAAAACCTTTAAATGAGTTACTGTACACAGTTTCTACAAGTACTTATTGTGTATAAAGACATTATATAGGGACAAATTTGCTTGTTAAACCTATAATCCTGAATATACAATGTGTTATTGAGGAGCTAGCTGGCTAGCTTGTTGCTAACAAAAGACAAAATGGAGGCACAAATATTTGTTTGTTTGTTTAACTTTGTAGGCCGAAATCATTATGTTTAAAACTTCCGTGTTCTGAATTGACATTTCTGAGGTAAAACAAATCCAAGACTAATCTAATTTCAGCAAGAACCCAGACATTAGTTATCAACTAACTCACAGTAACCCATATTTTACTTTTTATTCCCAGTTAATTAGATATAGATTTAAAGAAGGATATACGTCTATGCCCCTTTTTTCAAAACTGACCAATCATATTTCAGCTTTTCCGTTTGAAATGATTTTGTCAGTCAGGATAGAAATTGATTAAAGGAGGTCAAAGTGATCTTTTTCACTCTATTTATTTGATTTCCTCGCTGGTCATACTTTGTTCTGGCACGCCGCTTTGATTGACAGCCTGAACAACAAAGCCTCATCAATGTTATCAGGCAGAAACAGATGCAGAACACACAAGACACAGCCCCACACACACACACACACACACACACACACACACACACACACACACACACACACACACACACACAGTGTTCTGTACTAACTACCGAAATTACACCGACCTAAATTAAATACATAGTCACATGTACACACATCAAATGGCAACCCAGTATATGTCCATACAGATATTGTACAGATATAGTGTTGCCATGGTTACATATTGCACTGAAGATAAACAGATAATTTTTTTTTTATTTTACTTCATATTATATGAAGGTTGCTTTATTTGGATGCTCTCAAGGTGGGCTCTAAATAAACACAAAACACACCTTATCTTCTTTTTATACGAGTCCATCTTTAAAATTTAATGTTATGTTTCTGTACAAAAAACTGATGGATCATATACAGCAAACAGAAAAAGTGCTCCTTTTGTAAACTTTGTTGAACATCTCTTTTTGGAAGGAGCCTCCAGTTTTAGTGAAAGCAATGCCTTTTTTAATGCAAGAAATTCTTCAGTAATATAAAGCAATTTATATACATATATTACAATAATTATTATTATTATTATGACTTTATTACATCCTAATATTGTATGATGTCACACTATAATTTTTTTAATCATTGCTGTTGCGTAGAGGAATAAAACACTAGGTCCAAAAGTCATTGGAAAAATAACGAAGAATCAAACAGTGCACCAGGTCGTGTTTTATTCCTAAATTAGTGCCAATTATGACGGAGTATAAAAGCTCTCGAGGGGGATTCCACAGCTGCTTTCATGTTAATGTCATAATTTGTTATAGTGCACATTATTGTAGGCATCAAAGGTCTTCTGTAATCCATGCATGCTGCATTCAAATCCAAAAAAAAAAAAGGAAAAAAAAAGGAAATAGACTCAGTTGCAAAAAAAAAAAAAAAAAAAAAAAAAAGTAAAAATATAAATTTTAATTTTATTAATCGTACATAAATTCAGTCAATTATAGGGTTAGAAAAGCAAGCCAGGTAGCAACAACTGTAACTGCAGCTTTTAGTCCTGCAGGACTGGAATTATTCTGTTATTCAGAACAGTTATTCACTGACTTTCTGAAAGCCCCATGATGCTTTGCTCTGAAATTCGAGTCAAAGATTCTGGGAAAAAATAAAATAAAATAAAATAAATATATATATATATATATATATATATATATATATATATATATATATATATATATATATATATATATATATATATATGTGTGTGTGTGTGTGTGTTTTTTTTTTTTTTTTAAACCAATGAGGTCATCGGGAGCAGAAGGATTGATCTTTTTTTATTTTACAATTTTTTATCCATTAAAAGTGCACAATCAATTATTATTATTAATATTATGTAATTAAACTTGTACAGCACATGCGACGGTATAGGAAAATAATCAATGAGACAACGCAAATCAGAGATAATTGTTTGCACTACTACCACATCCTTGAAGAGTTTGTGTCACTACAATCACAATAAACTAAACAACAACTCTATGCAACTTCGTTTAATCAGTTTTTATCAGTCAAGGTTTTAGCAATCAGTTATTTTATTTATATCATGTGAAATATTCTAATTGTTACATAAATATTTAGAGACACTGTACAGTGTGATCAGGGTGCAAGCAGGGACTCTGGCAAGATTACTTTGGCAGCATAACTAAAAGGGAGAGCCAGAAGGTAACAAAGACATGAGGTCTCTGGGATTAGAAACGGTCTGCCAACATCACCGTCAACAAACGAGTGAATGCGTGAGAGTGTGTGTGTGTGTGTTTGTGTGTGTTTGGCGGGGACAGTATCCCTCTCTATAACTGTCTATATTCATGATCCCTCCAGATCTGCTTCTTTACCTAAAAAAAAAATCTACGTACAAAAGACTTGACTAAATAAATATGTTTTCAGCCTTGACTTTCAGACAACACTGACACAGCGTCTGCCTTCAAGGGTGTCTGCTTTGGGACAATGTCCATTGTTAAAGCGCTATACAAAAATGAATAAACAAAAATTGGTTTTGTGAATTGTCCACACTATGAGTCCCTGTGAATGTGCTGTGGTGCATTATAAAACTGTGACTCAATTTGCCTTCTTTCATACTCACTGTTAAAGAAAACCATCAAACACCTTCTAACTAATTAAAGCTAATCAGCAATGTCAGAAAAACATGTGTAACATCTGGATTAACACCATTAAACATCTAAAACTTGATTTTTAAAAAAAAAGATCAAATCCTTGATTCCAAAGAAACACTTTATTGATTTCCTATCAATCATAATCATGAGAATCCAGTGTTTCCTGTGTGAAGCAGTTCAGGATTCCTGTTTATTTGTCACGTCCAGACTTTCCAAAGGTTTGCACGTGCGTGTACTTTCGTCCTGCTGTATTAGACATGTCAGGTTACACACACGAGATCAATAGACCTTTCGAGCTGCTTCGCTGGGTTTTGTCCTGAGTTTTTTCTCAATGTAGTTTCTCTTCCACTTTACAGTCCGGTAGCGAAAAAGCCTGGAGCTGCTTTTCTTGAAGGACAGACACTAATCATAATGCTTTATGGCTCTGATTTGTGTCTTTTTTGCACAGTTCTGACCAATGGTACTGCAAAAACACTGGCTGCTTGGCCTAGATAAGCACTGTGTTTGTATATTAGAGACAGAGACAGAGACAGACAAAGAGAGAGAGAGAGAGAGAGAGAGAGAGAGAGAGAGAGAGATGAACACTTATTATAAAACAGTGCACTCTGCTGGGTAAACACTAGCCTAACAAAAAGACTATAATGAAGAATGATGAACACTGATTTTGTAATACAGCTGCTCATTAAAAACATACCTCCAAACCTCTACACTACAACGGCAATGAATATGAAATCTTATTGGTTAAAGAAACAAACCCGTTGCTAATATTCTTAAAGGTAAAAAGGCCAGCAGTACTGACTATGAAGGCCCTGTGCAGATTAGATTGGCATGGCAACACAAAGAGGTTGAAATCTTATTGGACAAAAAAAATCTTATCTCCACATACACGTACTGGATGCAGTGCAGCCGAGAGAAACGCTCCGAAATGAAGAGAATAAACTGTTCTGAATAAATTAACACAATTTCATCGAACAAATATTCGAATTTAGGTTGTAAATGTAGGTCAGTGCTTCAGAGAAGGCTTTGCTGGCCCTGACCGCTCGCCACTGCCATACAAGTGTTTGTCTTTTTCTCTCTCGTTCTCCATTATGACCATCACACACTGTTAAACACAGAAGAAAATCAATGGATCGTCATTAACCTTCATTAGTTCAGCAGAGCGGATCAATGCCGAGGTGTCAATAGTGCTAACAAGAATCTCCAAACAGGCAAAAACTAATTTTACCACACCTACTTTATGTTGGAAGATAAGAAAACTGTGTGTGTGTGTGTGTGTGCGCGCCAAGCAGCGATATGTTAACAGCAAGGTAAAAGTATTGAATGAGTGCTTTGTAAAAAGTTAGCAATGAATGACTTTGATTCTTCTTCTTCCGGCTGGTCCCATTAGGAGTCACCACAGCGGATTATCTGTATTCATATCACAGTCCTTAACATCTGCCTCTTTCAAACCAACCCTAACCTTCACTTTCCTCCGCTTCTCCTTTTCCTGCTGTGTGTATAGACTTCTTTCTTCTCTCCTTCACCTCCTTTCACCAACAGTAGCCCAATTTCCACCATTGTTGGCTAACAATACCTGTGGCGTTTTTTTATGCATCTCTCCCCATTTTTTCCAGGCTTGGGACGGGCACTAAGAGTACACTGGCTTGTGCAACCCTGGGTTTCGATTAGTAGTATTACTACTACATAAAAGATTTATTAAAGCAGGCTGGCATTTGTGTTTTTGTACAATAATAATAGTAATAATAATAGTAATAATAATAACTGAGTTCAGAGCGGTGCATCAGCACGAAAACAGATGCGATGTGTCGATTGAAAAAGGTGTGCGTCTGATAAAAGCCGGCATTTGTATTGCATCTTTAACATTCGCATTTGTAACCAATTATTTATGTATAATTATTCGTAGATGCGCTATACTTTAATTATTTAGAAAGTGACCAATTATTTGTGATCAATATTTTATATGTAGATTTATTTCTCTTCACTAAACAGTATCTCGAGCGCGTTCTCTCAGCACCGCTGCTGCTACGTGAATATGACGTATCACAACACTACGGAGACCGAGGCGTGTCCTGAGAGTCACATAGAATACAGATTAACATGGCAGAGGTAGAGCTGTAACTTCCTGGAGACAGAACAGAAAAGAACATCTGGTTTAATTTTTTTTTCTCTCTTCCCACTACTTGTGAAAGGGGCCATGCCGTAGAAGTCAGAAGGCATCGTAATACGGCTGCAACATATCACATCGCACTGGTAGCTGCTTCCTATGTGTCTTTAATGTGTTGTATCATTGGTTGTGCATTAAGATTTATAAAAAAATATCTATAGATTAAATACAGTGTATAATTTATTTAAAAGTAAAAAAAGGCTATTTAGAGTATTGTCAACAGGTTTAGGTCTCCTAGATCAAGGGAAAATTTCATGCTGCAATGGATGAATAGACGGACGGACGGACAGACAGACAGACAGGCAGACAGACAGACAGACAGACAAAGACACTATATGGACTGTAATGGGGCACTTGACGGTAATATGTTTTCTTTCCCAAACACAAAGTTGAAGACACAATTGCATAGCAGGATTTTAGACACTTCAGCATTCAATGCTCCCATCATTTGAAGACCCAACCAGCTCCAGCATGACAATGCCCCTGTGCATGAAGTCAGCTCTGTGAAGATATTCTTTACATGGGGTACGAGTAAAAGATCTTAAATGGCCTGCTATAGAGTTCTGACCCTATTAAACACCTTCAGGATGAACTGAACTGCTGACTGCACCCTCACCCATAAGGAGCACAAATCCCCACGACACTTCGGATTCTACTGGAACATCTTCCCAGAAGAGTGGAGATTATTATAAGGGCAAATAGACTGAATGTGGAATGGGATGTTTAAAAAGCACATACAAATCTTATGGTCAGGTGTCTAAGCCTATATATATATATATATATATATATATATAAACTATATCCTGTATCTGTGCTGTAATTTGATTAATTCACCTTCACATATCCAGTAAAGAAGGAAAGATACTGTTATAGAAGCAGAGCAAGTAGGCATCAGTGTCTTTTTATTCATTCTGACAGATGTCAGTAAAAAAAAACAAAAAAACAAACAAACAAAAAAACATCAGATACACATTTCAAGTTTATATCTTACGTCTCATCTTGTGCAAACATTAGACGGTGCCATTTAAAGTAACAATTTTCCAAAGAGAATGCGTTGACGGGGAGAAGAAAAAACAACAAAAAAGTGCATTTGAAACCTACAAGTCGATTTCTTTTGCTCGCATTTATTGATTTCCAGCTTCATATAAACTGGATGTTGAGGCATAAACATAGTACATTTCTACAGTTCAACAAAAATATAACCAATATTTACAATTATTGTATTAAAAATACAAAAACAAAAAGAAAAGAAAAAAAAAAAAAAAAAAAAAACAACCGATACATACTCCACCAATTGTCTTTGTAAAAGACGTACAGGTAAAAGTAGTCAAAAATGAGAGAATCTTCACCAGCTAAATGTACACTTCTCACTTGACATCACACATTGAACAGAGTAGCAGTGCTAACTACTACGATTTATCTTATGCTTGTACAGTTTGTGCAACTTTTTTTGTGTTTTTTTGTTTTTTTGTTTCAATAGAGGACTCCACTCGGCTCGCCGGAGAAAAGCATGACAAGTTCCAAAAATTCAAATGGAGGTGAATGCTTTATATAACCACTGTTTTACAAATGTGATCTTTTTTTTTTGTTTGTTTTGTTTAACGACGGCAACCATTACAAAAAAACAAAGAAAAAAATTACAGCAAGAAGAGAAAGAAATGTCGACGTGATTAATATTACAGGGTACAGTGGAAAACACTGCAATCTTTTATTTTTTTTCCCTCACCCTTGCTCAAAGAATATCAGTCCTAAACTACTGATCAATGTGATCAGCTTAACTCAGTGATTTAAAATAAACGATAAAACGTGACTTCTCACCGGTTGAGTTCGACTTGGCAGCCTTCGGCCCGGTACTCGTTACTTCACCACCGGAGTCTCCGAAACATGTTTATAAGTCCTTGAGCACTGATCCAGATCCCTTCTTTGTGTGCAGGGTGGCACAAGTATGTTAAAGTCCTCATAAAACCTACGTAGCACCTCAAAGACCGCATCAGAATGGAAGGAGCGCCCAGTCAAGTGGGAGCTTCACTGGCTGGACATTTTTTTGTTTTTTTTTTTATCTTGATGGTGGTCTCTATATACCACAGGTAGTCGGTTTAAAGCGGTTCAGACCGGTCACCCACGGTACACTCTTGGTATAAATCCGTCAGA
The DNA here is from genome assembly GCF_014805685.1 of Silurus meridionalis. Classification (NCBI taxonomy): domain Eukaryota; kingdom Metazoa; phylum Chordata; class Actinopteri; order Siluriformes; family Siluridae; genus Silurus; species Silurus meridionalis. The sequence continues at coordinate 4,066,607 of NC_060888.1, read as the reverse complement.
TCGATTTCAAACAGTAAAACAAGTTTGTTTAGAGACTTCGTACGAGAGATTGACCCGCTAAAAATGGTCTGATCGATTCCAGAGTTTTTCAGCCTATAGTCCACTCTGATAGGCAACTCATGGCATTTCGTCCAACTTGCCCCTAGGTCGCAATAATCAGGTACTGGGGCAACCCGTGAAGATTCCAACAAAAGGGAATGAGTGAATGGTTTCAAGCACCAGTGTTAAACATACGTTCTTGCCTTCCTTCCAAATGGTGGGATAGTGCAGGGAAAAAAGGCCAGGATTACTGTGGATTAGAACGATTTTATGACCTCAGAACCCCCCTTTTTTCTTGGAATGACTATGGATAATAGAGTGGATCAACCACCAGTGTTAAAACAAAGGTCTTGACTTACATCTAAAATGGGATGTGATGGGATGGGATGGTGCAGGGGGGTGAAACACCCAGTCACAGGATTACTGTATGTGAATAACAACCTTATAACCTTAAATCTACTTAAATATGTTTTGTAATAGTGAGTGACAATGTTAAGTACAAGTGAAGAATGGTGTCTGGATTTCCCTTCAAAAGTGGATAAAATAGGGGCAAGAAAGAATATTCCCAAGGAAAGTTGGATTCAAGGCCGGAGACAAAGGGTCCCTCAATTTACACCGAACCCTCAAACAAAGCTCTGGGCTTCTCCCCAAGAGTTTGGAAAAGGGCAGGAAAAAAACTTTGCCAGTGGATTACTGCAGCAACTCTGTACCCTAAAAAAACTGTACAGAATTATTCAAACGGGAGGGAGCTGACTGGGATTCAAGTCAAGTCAGGGGAAGTCAATTCTACTCACTTCATTTACACAGGACTGAAACAAAAGCTCTTGCCTTTCACATGCAATGGGGCAAGAATAAAAACCCTAAGATAAGACTTGCCTCCGGAATTACTGCAGCCAGCTACGTTTTTTTTTATTCTTTTTTTGTTTTCTTTACATAATGCCTAGGACAAATATCTTGCCTTCTCGCCTAAGAGGGAATGGGGCAGGAACAAAACCTCCTGAAGTGAAATAAAATGAATGAAGGTCATGTCTTTGGGTTCCTGCACAAAGCTACTCCCCATGTCCATGTAAATTTGCAGAAAATTGGTAAGGAATTCTAGAGTAAAAAAAAACAGGGGAAATGGGAATCAATCAGATTCCTCCTCTGATTTAGGACACAAAATGGTTCAAATGGGGCGGGAATGAAAACTGTAACCTAGGATTGTTTTTAACTTTGCCTTTGGAATCCTGGTGCCAGCTTATGTGTTGGTTTCATATCCTCTTACGTTCTTAGGTTCCCCTCATAACCTTAGGGTTCTGGTGCTTGGTGTCACCTTTACGGTCCTTTACAACTGACACTGATGACTGGGATATGGACTGATCAGAGATTTACAAAGCCTTGCCTGTGTGTTAGCTTTTGCCGATTCGTTTCTGAGATCCACGCAGTTTTCGGTTCTACTCCTATAACGCGCTGTAGCAGACGAACCGACCACATCTCAAGGATCCTGATGAGTTCAGCCCTCAGTCTGGACCTGCCATTTCCCCATGACATTTACAAAAGCGAAATCACAAATTAGGAAATCTCTCCATTGACAGAGCACCCTAGGAATTGAAGCAGGGTGCTGTGTAGGTAGTAAAAGACTTAAAGATGCGCCCAATTGGCAGAATCACGCCAGCGTGCTTCATTTTATCCTTGCGGTGTGTAGCTCCGTTTCTCCAGCATTCACCAACCTCAAACGCTCAATTAATACTGCAACAGTGACACGCATATTGTACAGATGAACACCGATTCTCATAAAGCGTTTGAGTGTCGAGTTTTTCTTCCCTACATGTTCTCATTTTCGCCTGGTAGTAATGTGTGTTCCAGTAGAGATGATGAAGTCTGAGAAGACCATGTGCATTTTGTTCTTAGAAAACATACCAAAAAAGTGCAGATGAGAAAAGAAAAAGTGTGTGAGGATGTGTGAAGAAAGGGAGGAAAATCGATTTATCTGTGACCGGCAATGGCAGTCGTGTCTTTGTGTGAATGTCGCACCGCTGTGTGTTCGTTTTGAATTCAGGTTCGTGTTCTCCTTTAATTTTTCACTACTTTAAGCTAAATAATTCATGTTTTGTTTTTTTCAAAGTGCCAGATAATTTCGTCGTTTCTGAACGTTCTCGTCTTTTCTTCACAGTATTTTTTTTTAGCATGCAGGGTGACCCCTCATGACGCTTTAAGGCAGAGAAGGGAGATGAATCCACCAATCAGAAGAGAGACAGGCAGTGGCATCGAGGTGATGATTGGTTGCTCTGACTGTCCGTCTGCCTTTGACGAGCTTCGCGAGGCCTTCGGTCACTGCAGCAAGAGCCGAACGGAAAGTGGCGTCTGCTCACACGGCGGACACCTGCTCATCCTCTGGAGGGAAGAAGAATCAGAGTTAGACTCCGCCCATCAACTCTGACAAGCATACACACGGATACAACGTGTTGAAAAACGTCTCATTCCACTACCAACAACTGGTTTGGCAAATACTGTAAATATAGTTTTAAGACCTTTTAATATCAGGTGTTTATCATTACAAGACTGTAGCTAGCAAAGTGTTTCAAATGCTTACATTCAATTATTATCGATTACTGAAGTACACTACATGGACAAACGTTTGTAGACACCTAGTCATAAGATTTGCATCTCTATAGCAGGAGATCTTCCACTCCAATCCGTGTAAAGCATATCTTCATGGATCTGGATTTGTGCACATTAGGGATGGTAAGATTCACCATCTGAGTATTGGCATTAAAGTTAACGATGTGATGCTTCGGTTTAAAAACGTGCGCATTGGATATACGACTTGGCATATTTGCATTGGTAAAAATAAATATTTATATATAATTATTAGTAGATGCGCTGTTCTTGTATTATTTAGAAAGTGACCAATATTTGATGTGTAGATTGATTTCTCGTCGCTAAACTGTTTCTCGAGTGCGTTGTCTCGCGTAGAATTACATGAGATTAACATGGCAGAGGTAGAGATGCATCTTCCTGGAGACCAGAACAGAAAGGCCTACAGATTACAAAGACCTGTTTGTGAAAGGGCCATGCGGTAAAAGTCACTTAAGTAAATGTATGATTTGCGGTCTAAACCAAAAGATATAAAAATGTGTACTATATTAAATTGCATCATATTTCTTTTATTGCGTCGAATCAAATTGAAATCGGATCGCACTTTACCGTAATGGGGTGAATCGTATCGCATCGTGAATCGTATCTGCTTCATACGTATCTTTAATGTATCGTATCTTTGGCTATGCATCGACATGCGAATGGCATCTGCCCCAGTTATGAAGATGCACATCTCTATTGCACATTGAGGTATTATCATGCTGGACCAGGTTTGGGGTCTCCTACTTCAAATGAAGAAAAGTTTAATTCTGCATCCAAAGAAATCTTATACAATTGTGAGCCTCTTAACTTGGTGGTAACAATTTGGGGAAGAACCACATACTTTTGTCCATAAACTTCAGTTTGAAGGTCAATTTGTCAAAACTCTCAGTTTTGAACAAAATATTTACAATGTTGTTTACGAAACAGTATATGATAGTGGTTTAGAGTACGTGCATGCATTCTACATACAGACATACACAAAAATACACAGCGTAAAACAAACTGATACACACTAGACATTGTCTACAAAAGCGAGTCTATGAAAAACTAGTGCTGGTTTATTCTTAGATCTGAAAGCGAACAGCAGTTTAGATTACCATGCCAAATATAATCATTAATATCAATATATTAATATAAACATAATTCCACAAAGAGAAAATGTACACAATTTCTCCTTTACTCAGAATGGAATCCACTGGCTAACACAGTGAAACAAAAGCTATTGTCGCTAATATGTGAACAAAAGAGCATAGCCTTCAGTTTAGCATCGTCATCAAACACTCACTGCGCTACACAGTCCAGCATCGCAAATGCCTTGTACATATAAACCAATTATATACTTATTTAGACTATTTTGGCATAAAGTTTCCACAGCGATCAAATAAGAGCCTGTGGGTTTCCCCGGGTGTGTTAGCAATTGTTAGCATCGTAGCGTGTGGTACAAAAAATAAAGACATTTTGGTTCTTTTGGTAAATTTGGTGTTAAAAAAAAGTGTGGATTTTTAAATTAATAAAAGGTGAGAAGACTGATGTCTTCATAAACACACACACACACACACACACACACACACACACACACACACACACAAAGGAGTAAGTGATGGGAGAGATGTTGCCACCACGGCATAGGCAGGTCTTCTCCATGGCCTGACATGCACCATGTGACATGCTAGTAGGTGATTGGTGGCCAGTGGCTGGTAGGAGGAGCAAACAGGGTGTGCTTACTTGCATGCGGTGCAGTTTTTTTTGTTAAATACATGAGTGAGTGTGTGAGTGAGTGTGTGAGTAAACTTGTGTGTGTGTGCTGAAGTTTGGATGGTTTTACCTGCCTGCCATGGTGGTGTGTGTGACTCATGGCCTGGGGGGCACTGCTGTGTGTGGCCCTCTCCTCCTCTGATCTCTGAGTTTGGGAGATAAGCACTCACCCTCCTCCTCTACCTCTTCCTCCTCGTCCTCGTCCTCGCCCTCATGCTCGGTCCCCGGTTTAGGCGAGTGGGTGACGAGGCGGGAGCGCTGGAGCGCTGTGGTGTAGTCCGGGGGCCTCCTGGACGTGTGCGTCGTCCCCTCCGTCACCTCAGAGATGGACAGAGCCGTGTAGCCGGGGGGAGTAGGAGGGGGATCACGGTACCGGCCGTCTTTACGTGCTGCGAAGAAAACAGAATACAAATAGTGAGTTTTTAAATCCACAGAAATGAAAGAAAAAACATCACACACTCGTAATCAAGCTGCAGTTTGGCTATTATACTGTTGGTCCATATTAAAACCATCGTTTCTAAAATGATGGTGCGACATATTTTGATTTCCTGAGTTGCTCCTAATATAGAAATCCTTTTTTCAACTACTAGCATGTAGTATGTTGTCTGTATGGAAGCTTGTTTGGCTAAAAAATAAAATTTTGACTTTATTTCTCGCAATTCCGACTTCATTTCACGCAATTCCGACTTTATTTTCGCACGATTCCAACTTTATTTCTCGCAATTACGACTTCATTATTCTTTTTATTCCAACTGTATTTCTCGTGATTCCAACTTTATTTCTGAAAATTCCGACTTTTTTTCTCGAGCTTGACTTTTTCTCGCAATTCCGACTATTTCTCGTGATTCCGACTTTATTTCTCTTTTTTCTCATGATTACCTCTTTATTTCTCGTGATTCTAATTATTACTTTTTCCTAGCAATTCCGACTTTATTCCTAGAAATCCCAAAATTTTTCTCTCAATTCCAACTTTTTTTCTTGCTATTCCGACTTTTTTTCTCGTGATTCTGACTTTTTATCTTGTGATTCACTAAAACGGGAGCAACAGTGCTAGCTGAAGCTACCTCATGGTTGTTAAAAAAGAAGTAAAAATTGAGGGTAATAAAATCAGAAACCATGTTTGTTTAACATAATAAACAACTCTAGATGATTATAAATGTGTGCGTCGCTCAGAGATGCAGCAAATGGTCGAATTTTGGACAGCAAACAAACACATGTTTTGGCTAATAAATAAGAGCAGCTTAAGACCTGTTGTGCCACAATATGGCTGGTTGTTCCCCAAAATTAGAGAGAACTGATCACATGATGTGTGTGTCTTACGCAGGCTGCTCTTGGTTGTGCCGGCGGTGATGGGAGACGGCCGGCGGCTCTGCTGTTTAGACTCCTCTGATCCTGTAGAAGTGATGCTGCAGGTGTCAGGGTCGGTGCCCACGTCTTTCCCGCCTCTCCGCTTGATTGTCCCCGTGTCTCCCTCGGACTCGTCTCCCCAGCACGCCGCCGACGATGACGAGCACGACGAGGTCGACGCCCAGCTGCCTCGTCCGGCCCACATCCCCGCCCCCTCAGCCAGTGCCTCCCAACTCCTGCCCTGCTGCATCGCCTGGATGCTGTCATGTGAGCCGCTAGAGCAGGAAGTCCAGCTGCCTCGTCCCGAATCCGCAGCGTCCAAGGACACACGGTCGCCCTGCTCCTGACTCAACTCCTCTGAACTCGGAGATGAAGGTATGGCCGTGTTAGCATACATACCGCGCCAGTCCTGCACCGATGAGTACGAGCTGATGGAAAGATGAACTGCTATTAGTTACCGAATGCATTTAAGCGCAAAAGTTTGCACCCCCCTGCCCCTCATCTTAAATTCTGCTTACCCAAGACTGTACTGGTCTGGGTCAGCTGTGGCCCGACGCTCAAGCCGGTGACCTCCATGAACGACGGTGTGACCGTCGCTGACCCCGTGTGCGTAGCGGAGACGCCGCTCATCCTGGCCCATGTCCAGGGAGGAAGTGCTGACCAGGCTGGATCGAGAAGAGATCTCACTGTGGCCGGAGTCGGACAGGTTATCACTTGCTCTTCCTAAGCCTGCACAACCAATAAGAAAGCTCATTCTTTACTGACACTGAACATCTGTATGGCTACATGAATTTAGACATTCAACACATCACTGGCACCCGACTTCCTGCCATTGAGCTTCACTACGGTAGATGTCTCACACTGTAAGGCACTGTATATACACTGTGTATAACTTTGTACAGTTGTACACACAATGTACAGATTTCATATTGTAAATTTATATATCCCAAATAAATTCATATCTCTCCATTCATCCATCCATCTGTCTTACAAGACAAAACGTTTAATATCTGACCCTTATTTTCCCTGAAACGGAAAGATTTTCCATCTATGATTATTTATCCTCTCATAATCAAATCGACAACTAAAGCAAAAATGATGCAACACCAAAGCAGACTGTGATTGCAAAAGCACAGAGCAGCCCCCCGGTACGGACGCAGGAAGTAGACTAATCAATAACGCATCAAGTTTCCTCAATGGCCCAGTCTTCTCTGAATAGTGATCTCTGAAATACCCAAATATCCACCACAATGTCCCAGGATACAAAAACTTCAGATTTTAGCTTAGATGTTGTGGGAAGGGGAAGCATAGAAGGATCAGAAGGTTGTGAGTTTAAATCCCACCACCACGAAGATGCCACTCCTGGGCCCCTGAGCAAGGCCCTTGAACTTTAACTCCTCAGTTGTATGAATGAGCTAAATGTAAGTCACATTGGATAAAGACGTCTGCCAAAGGCCAAACATGTAACGTACCTGTAAGATGGAAAATGTACAAGTGGAAAACGCAAGAAGCGTAAATCCGACTCAACTCAAATAATATGTTTTACATTAAAACGTTGTGAGCAGATTGCAACTGAACTGTTGTATGTTAAACAAAATTAAATTTAAACGGAAATTCCTGGACATAAAGCCACACCTCTGCACCCCCAAGTCTTAAACAGGTAGGTAAATGTGCTGAGAAAGAAAGTAGAGACTGTGTTTCTACATAATCAATACAAAATACACCAGCGAACTTAAAACCCCAATCACGTCTTGCCGATTGACTTCGTTTGGCATAAAGCAGGAAACGAATCCCTCACACTACTGCTTTAAACACCATATTAAAACAAACATTCATATAAACACTAAATTAGTTGAAGAGACCTAAACCTAAAGCCCCTTTTCTGCTTCACATGCTATTCAGAACCATATTACGGAACCTTCTAGCAGCTTGTGTTTGGATGTTTCGCCACAAGATGGCAGAACGTTCTAGTAAGTAATACATCTGGTGTAGGACAACGTGGAGACACCAGGGGGCGCAAATAAATGTGTGTCATAGCATTGAGCCTTGTCACCAGGGGGTGAAAATGGCACATAATAAATATATACACACACACACACACACACACACACACACACACACACACACACACACACACACACACACACACACACACTATATTTCCTAAAAGTATTGGGTCTGTACTAATTATAAGTACAGTATGTGATTTTTGATCATTGCATTCCACATTTAGTCCCAATTTGCTCTTATGATTTCCTTCACTAGATTTTGGAGTGAGTGTATGGATATTTGTGTTCATCAGCCACAATGGTGTTATGAAAGGCAGGTACTGATGTAGGTGAGGAGACCTGGGGTGCAGTCAGCGTTCACATTCATCCCAAAGGTATTCAGTAGGGGTGAAATCAGAGCTCTATAGCAGGCCACTCAAGATCTTCCTCTCCAAAGCATGTAAACCAGACCTTCAAGGTGCTCAATTTCTGTGTGTGTGTGTCCTATTGTACCTTTCTTTGGGGAGCTTCGAGGAGATGTAGGAGGGGACGACGTGCTAGACACAGCATCATCTGTCAGTTTCCTGTGTCTCTCAGCTGCCTCCTCTGACAAAGACAGTATCTTCTTCAGGGACTGTGGAGAATTCATGCCTGAGAAAAGAGTACCACCATAATTTCACAAGAAAACTACCGTTGGAGTCGTTTTATAAATAGTATGTAGTGAGGCTTACCAAATGGCGGCAGGTCTTTCACAGGCACCTTCTTGCGGGACGGATAGAGGGCGACAGAGGGCACCTGCAGGGCCTGGTTGGATTTCTGAAGCTGCTGGCGTGGGTGCAAAGCTGCTCGCGCCACCACAGGCGAGGTATCTGGCCGCTTCTTGTCCCCTGAGCTCTTCGGTACTGTGAGAGGAACATGAGGTTAGGTACAGTAGCCTAACAAGCGGACACAGATGTTCAGTGTGTCTGGTATCATAGTTTTGCTAAATATATGTATATGTATATAGGCTCACATGTACTTATAGAGGGTTCACACTGTATAGACAGCGTCTGCAGGCTCTCCTCATTGGTCTCCAGCGTGAGGTTCGACAGGTACTGCTTGACCTTGCGTGCCATCTGCGCGTCCTCGTAGAGCTTCTTGGCATTTAGGAAGGAACTCCGCCTCACACGCTTCTTATGCCCACCTGTCTGAGTCACATCCAGTACAGCTGCATTGGCACTGCCCTGGCTCAGTGAGCTACACACACACACACACACACACACACACACACACACATATATGAGGATGGCTGTGGGGGGTATTTTGTGAACACTGCTCTCAGACACAGACATGCAAAAAGGCACATTTCTTGCATTCTTAGAACATTCCATGCATTTCTCATTTCAGCCAATCAGGTGAAAGGGAAGAGAAGAGCGAGGGTTTTTTTTTTAGACTGAATGGGGTGGGGTTAGGGGAACAGATGGCAACTGAAAAGGTTCCAGTTGTATCTGGATGTATGCTTAGTTTTACCTCAATAGGTTTTAGATAAATCATTTTAAATACCTACATTTTACATTTTAAGCTAAATGACAATCTCTCTTGTTATTATTACTGCATAAATATAAAAATGGCTATAATGAATATGGTTGAATCGTAATGTCCCTAGTAAAACTGCACCCTGGTGAATAGGTGCTTGTGCAATCCCAAAATGCATTGCCATTTGTGGGGAACAGGGAGTAGGGCTTCAGTTCAGATGTAGGTCCTCTTAATTTAATGACAGACTAAGTACAGGAGGTGTGGCCTTTGTCCATTGAACTAAGGGGTGTGGCTTTTTGTCAATTAAAGGAGGTTGTCTTTTATCAAACTTAGTAAAAATGGGTGTGGCCTCTGTCTATCAAACTCAATAAAGGAGGTTTAGCATTTTTTTAGAGCAAGTAAAAGAGAAGGCCTTTATCAGACAGTAAAAAGAGGTGTGACCATTGACAATCAAACTTAGTAAAGGAGGTGTGGCCTTTAACAGACTAAGTAAAAAGGGGTTTGGCCTTTCTCTATCAAACTTAGTAAAAGAGGTGTGGCCTGTTGTCTAACAAACTTTCTAAAGAAGTGTGGCCTTTGTCAATCCATCCTACTGAAAGAGGTGTGGCCTTTGTTTATCAGATGTAGTGAAAAGGGTGTGGCCTTTGTCTAACAAACCTAGTAAAAGAGGTGCGGCCTGAAGTGTGGCCTTTGTCTATCAAACTTAGTAAAGGAGGTGTGGTCTTTGTCTATCAGATGTAATAAAAGAGGTGTGGCCTTTATCAGACTTATTAAAAAGGTGTGGCCTTTATCTATGAGATCAGCGCTGTTTTTGTCTACCAAACAACTAAAGGAGGTGTGGCCTTTATCAGACCTAGTAAAGGAGGTGTGGCCTTTATCAGACTCAGTAAAGGAGGTGTGGCCTTTATCAGACTCAGTAAAGGAGGTGTGGCCTTTATCAGACTCAGTAAGAGAGATGTGGCCTTTATCAGACTCAGTAAAGGAGGTGTGGCCTTTATCAGACTCAGTAAAGGAGGTGTGGCCTTTATCAGACTCAGTAAAGGAGGTGTGGCCTTTATCAGACTTAGTAAAAAGGAGTCCCCTGTCTATCAGATTAAAAATGGGTGTGGTCTTTGTTTATAAGAAAGTGTGCCTTCAGGGCCACAAAATCCCATGTCACCATATGCCACACCCATTTAAACTAAAGTGCACAAAAATAACGCAATTCTAACTATCGATTTGAATCCTATCGTATGGAACCTCGAATCTTTGCACTAATCATGCATCAAAAGATCTCAAATTGACACGCAGGACTATTGTGAACATTTCATTCCTCTACTTCGAAATAATTATGATAGTATATAACTTATACTACATACACATCACACTTATAATGCATTATACAGTATATACACAATACTGTGGGTTGCAACTTCAATATACACTTCAGCTAAGGCACAAAAACTGTGAACTGAAAACATACCATCAAACTCACACAGCACTAAAAATAAAACCTGGTCAAACATGCGACTGGTGAGTAGTGCAGCTGGAGGTTAAACGGGTTAGAAAAAAGAATAAATATCACTTTTGCTGGGGTGGATCATGAATGGTCACATGATTATTGGGTAATAAATGCAAAAAAAAAAAAAAAGAGATATAACCATGATGTACGGCGTAAATCTTTTTTGTGTAGAATGAGTTGGTTAAAAGTAAGTGAGAATTTGTTTCTGTGACCCCGGACTAGCAAAAGTGACTGCATCACCCTCTGCGACGACCTCGACAGAGCGCGAGGCACATTCAAAAGAAAAGTACCAAAATATATAGATGTGAATGAAAGGAAACGTTGAGGAAGCGGCTGAAATTAAAGATGAGAAGGGAGGAGTGCGTGAGAGCAAGGGTGGCATGGGGCTGAGGGTCACCAAGAGGTCACCAAGAGATCACCAGACTTACCCCAAACTCCTCCACTTCTTCTTCCTGTAAGGTACAGCCATAAAAAGTGATGTGGGAGGAGGGGCAGGGGAGAAGAGAGAAATAAATAGACCAAGAAAGAGAAAGAGAGGGAAGGGGGAAAAAAACAGACAAAGAGAAGGAGATATGCTTAGATGACAAGGAAGAGACAAAAGAGTACCAAGGTGAGCAGCACCAGAGGCCCACAGAGACACAAGAACATTTAATCCGGCATGATTCAACAACGAACACACGTAAACAGAAACATATCAGCAGCCAATCAGAAACCTCGGGTGGAAGCCTGGGTGTGAATGCGTGGCGCTCTACATCCACAGGTGCGCTAAAAAAAGGTGCACTAGAAGCTCTTCGGTGAAGTGAGGACAGGTGCATCTAAGTGACGCGAGATTGAACGAGGACACTCACCTGGTCCGGAACATCAGCGCTGGGTCCATGTTGACAGCTGCCATCCGACCTACGTGTCTGATCTCTTTAGCAATCATGCGCAGCTTCTCAAAGTTCACCAAGCCGTCCACCTTTGAATCGTTGCCTGAAGAGTGGTGAGAGGGTTTCAAGCTCAAATCGCGCAAATCAGAAAGTTGTATTATGGTTAGGGAATTGACGATTCGGCGCAGGGCTTTCGGTTCGGTGCACGTTTACCAAATGCAATACTTATTATCGTGTGGAACATAGTGTGAATCTGAGTTCCCTCGCAAACGTATTAAACAGAGGACTACAGTTTAATTTAGTCTACGCCTCACACTATATTGTTAAACTTGAGAACATACACAACAATGCCAGGAGTATAAAAAAGAAACCAAGAGTTAGCGCAGTGTCACTGTGGTTTCTCACTCCGTACTGGAAATACGATTTGTAGCACGTCGTAAAACTGTTTTTGTTTCGAGCGTGCGCAAAAACTCGCCACTTCCGTTTCTATGACAATCTAGCGATATGGATTCTTTTGCGTTGGATGTCAAGCTTTAAGAATTTCTATTAAAAAGACAAATTTCTGACAATATCACATATTGAGGGAATGAATGACTGTAGGATGGAATGTAGGAATGAAGACATTTGTTAAAGTATGCTGAAATAAGTAAAACAGTTAAGATCATATCTTTAGAAAATTTTATATTGAGTGAAAAACACACACACACACACACACACACACACACACACACACACACACAAACACTTATATACACATCTGTATTAACCAAAAAGGGTCTAACAAATGTACCAAATTCAATTCTTCCCCCTGACCGAACTAAAATTGAACCGTGAATTTCGTGGACCGTTACACATCTAATTATGGTGCTTTTTTTTTTTTTCTTCATTGGTATTGTTGAGTAAAACGATGGCACAACTACTTGTAAAACATTTTGATTTACCTTCATGGAGGAAAGTGAGGTCTTTTTTGATAACTGGGAAGAGAGGGATTATTGGTGGTTGCAGGTTCTGGCTGTTGAGAACGTTTCGGTACTTGGCCATGTTTCTGGATGGGTCAAACAGGTCTTGTAGGTCACTGAAGAGCTTCTCGTACTTGCTAGGAAGTTTCTCCCAAGTTCCTCGCAGTCTGGACACGGGTGCCAGATTGAGACCACTTTAAAAAAATTTATTAAAAAAACACAGATCGTTATGATATTTTGAGATCGGACACACTGGATGAATCGAGTGTGTAAAATCTACTGATCTATCTATCATCTCTACATTACAACCCACACTGCAAATAATTAATCTTAACCTAGAAGTCTCAAATTCATGCCTTGGTCATCATTCCCACCTGATGATGGCAAACATGGAGTTGAAGTTCTTGCATTCACGGCAGTGCAGGGCGATCTTGATGAAATGCTTGATGATCTTCATTCGCTTTAGCTGGTTGGGTTCCCTCAGCACTTCGGTGGCCACCCAGAAGGTCTCTCGGTTTATAGACTCTTCGAAGAGCTTGAGGCTGGAAGGTCCAGGTGAGCGGGACCGCAGCTTGAAGAGGTCATCAATGTACTCTGTGGGCTCGATGGCGCAGAAGAGCTCGAAGGCACGCATGGAGAGCTGCGTGGCCACTTCCACCGTGCTTAGCTGCAGCAGGCTGATCTGACTCTCTCTCAAAAGCTCCTGGGCATCCTCGTCTGAACACAACGTCTCAGTCTCCATGTTGCTCTTCAGGTAGTACCTTTATGTTGGGAGGTAGATGGTAGGTTAGGCTTGCACGGTTTTCAGTTCAGTGCAGTTCTTGCTCCAGTATCATTGCATGCAATTATTCATAATGAACCAAAATGTAAGTCTTGCTAAATGAAATAAATACAAATATATTAATCATATTAATAAATATAATTAAAGAAATAATAAATGATAATTACGAAATATAATATAGCGTTTTCTGTGCAGCCTGCGCACATGTAAAAACAAACAGCATGTGGTATCAGTAATTCGCCTCTAGAGGTCGCTCTCATTATGATAGCAAAAGGAACCCGGAAAAGCTATCGATATGGAATATTTAATTGTTCGAAATCAACAATCAGAGCCGATTAAAAGCCAAAACCGATGAATCGGTCAACCTCTAATATAAAACTATAATCATAATTACGGTCAGAACTGCTGTCAGAAAATTACTCTACAAATCAGAATCATGAATTTCAGAATGTGTGGCATGTGTTTAATCTGCTGTCGTACCTCCCGCTGAGCTGGATTCGGTCTGCCAGTTTTGAGAGCTGCTCAGGAAGCCGCCGCTGCTTGATGACCCCCTCGGGGGTGACGGACACCTCGCACAGTGAATAAGCTTCGGGGGCGGCGGTCAGAGCGAACTCCCGGATGGCCTGAGCCACGACCTCCTTCGCCGTAGTGTCCTTGCTGATCATAATGTAACGACTCTGCTGATCAGCTTTAAAGACACGCAGCACCTGGTCCGACATGTCTGTTGTGGAAAGCAGGAAAAAAATAGTTCTGCAAACATTTCATCTAAAAATGAAAACCACAGATGTACGGCATCCCATAATCAGCCTTCTTTTCCCCTTTCATTACAACCACACAAAAAGCACAAAAAAAAAAAATGTTTGCTCTGAAATCTGGAGTTGATTTGATCCCAGCACTGCCATGAGCAAGCAAGAGCTTCAAGCCTGTGAAAATCAATTTAGAATAAAGGCGAGTTGTGCAAGTCACGGTTGATTAAACCCAATTAATGGGTCAATAAATTGAAGCGCAAACAACCGAATCGATGGATCAGGCTTTAAATCAACAGCATTAGCATGGACAGTTTTAAGATTGAAGGAACACAACGATTTATAAAAGCAAAAAAGAAAACAGGCCTATACATGAGCGATCGGCAATTAACGATTAGCGGCTGCGAAACATTGGGCGCTGTGGAGATCGATTATCAGCATTCTAGGGCATCCCTTTAAGAAACACTTCTACTTCAAAGCCACCCAATATGTCTGAAAGGAACAATTAGGAATCGTCAATCTAATCAAAATCTTGGAAACAATATCAAACACTAGAGAGCGACTGATTTTACTGATACTGGTAGTTAGATTGGACTGTATTTGCTAATAGCTGATTAATCAAATGATATTTTTTTAAATGGATACTCGAATAAAATAAAAAATAAAAAACACCATGTAATTATATACTTAAAAATGATAAAACAGTACTAAATTATTAATGTGCTAAATTTGAATAGATTCATTAATAAATCTAATTATATAATTAATTAATTATAATAGAGTGCTCTCTGCGCAGTGTGTAGTCGGGCGTGTAAAAACAAACAGCACGTGGCGTCAATGATTTGCCTCTAGAGGCCGCTCCCCTAATGACAGCGAGAACTTTTCAGCAGCTCCAGCGACGAAAGCAACCCGGAAAAACTATCCGTATAGATTTTTGCCCAAATAGTTCAACTATCGGTGCCGGCTCATCGGCAAAACCGATGAATCGGTCGACCTCTATCAAACACCCTGAATTTAAAAGAAAAATCACGGAAGGACGTAGACGCGGAGAGAGCGAATAAGTGATCAAAAAGAGCCTCGAAAATGAAATGATGTACTCACTATTAGGGACGGGTTCTGAAAAGAGGACATTTTTATAATATGAACTCCATATCAAGAACGTTACATTTGAAGCATGTCTTCTTGGTGATATTATGATGTTTGACATCTTATAAAGATCAGTGAATTCTTAGATATTACCTGGCTGGTTGTTAAAGTCGAGAATCCGATGGTGAGACTGCAGCAAGTCAGGGTTACTGGACGATAAATTTCCGCTGACCGGGAGAGCAGGAGGGATCTGTTTCGACTGCTTCATTCCAACAATGCTGTCGTCCTGCGACTGGCCAACACCAACATCACTGCACGAGACAACATATTGGTTAGACATGTGGAAAGGATGTGCTTCATAATATATGCACTTATGCTGTATATACATATATGCACTGACTTGTATGGCTTGGGCGGAAGAATACTCGTCAGTGTCTTATCAAAGATCTTCTTGAGCTTGTTCCTTCCACCCACTGTGTTGGCCTTGGCTTTTTTGCTTGCTTTCTCCAGACTCATCACCTGCTCCACATCCACAGCCAGATCAGGGATAGAGTAACGGCTTGCCTTCTTAATATCCCCAATTTTGGGGATATGAGGAGCGCCGTTCTTCCTGTCCAGCTCTTCATCGTGGTCAGGTTCTTGCTCGTGCTCGGGTCGAGCCAGCAGCTCTTTAAACACTGAGAAAGGACGGTTTCTTAATTACGTCTCCTTGGAGAGGACATGTTCATTATGCTTATTTGAAGGGCTTATATCTCGGAGCAGTTTTACACCCAATTAGAAGCTAATGAAGCAGATTATGAATTATAAATCTTGAATCCTGCGATTCTTAAAGAATCTTGTATTAGAAGTAGCACATTTCAGATTAGTTCTCAGTCAGAGATTTTGAGACTTCAGAAAGATGCCCCTCATTTTCTTAACTCACCCAGGAGATTAGTTTTCACAGTAATAGACAGATGTGTATTGTTGCGCAGGATCTCGTTTGCTTTGGACAGCTGTACATTCTCAAAGTTCTGCCCGTTTACCTCCAGGATCTGAGAATAAAACACATAGAAATGTATTTATAGATTATGCAAACAGTCAACCGTTTTAAAAGAAAATAATATCTAATATTATTATAATGAATATAATAATAATATAATTATTCTATCATATATATATATATTTATAGCATAGAATATAGTTTATACTTTTATTCTTTATAGTTACTTATACTTATATTTATACCGTACAGTATGATACATAATGCACCATAGAATTTGAAATGTAAGTACTGTACACAAGATCTGCAAGGTCTTCTTAGGATAAAAGCATTGAAATTTACGATGGTCCAAGTTATGGTTTTTCGATCTAACAATGATGATAGTAATGCGACAAAATTGTGAACATATTTTAAGTTCCAAGTCTCGCTAAACATGCACATCTCCATAGCTGAGTGTTGGTGTTGGTCTCATTTGTAGTTGTAAGACATAAAAGTGTATTTGGACTAGAAGAAGAAAGTGAGGCGGGAGCATTTCAATGAGCCTTACATCAGAAAATTAAGACCTGTTTAAAATGATCTAAGACCTAGAACAGCGACTTTTAAAAAATTTAGATTTTTGTTTGTGATACTTTTTTAGACTTTTAAAAATCCTGCGGAAACCCAAGATTCATGTCTCGACGATATTTTCAAGATACGATGGGGTCATCAAAACACATCTCCATCGTAACTCAGGGACTACCCGTACCTGTGTGTCTGTCCATCATTCCAGATTTATTAAGGAAGAAGAAGAAAAGATGCCACATTTACAGTAGATTTTGGTACAGTCATATTTCATCAAGTCCTAACCCAGACCATGACTGCTGCTTGGGTCATTTGCCCCAATTTCTGGGTGTTAATTTGCACAGCATTGGCAAAATTGCAAAGGTGTTAAGGTTAGCAGATCTGGAATTGACCCGGTTCTGTCCTCTATAGCTGCACCCGACCATACCCATAACAAGATATCATCAAAAGGTACCTGATCTCCACGTTTGAGGCCCGCTTCTGCAGCTTTGCTGCCTGGTTCCACGTTCTCAATGAAGATACGAAAGCCCTTCTCTGAGCCACCGAGCAGGCTGAAGGCCAGAGGAGCCTCGCGTGACGGCTTAGTCAGAGTTACCACTCGCAGCTTGGCTTTGGCGGCGCAAGCTATGTTTAACAGTCTTAAGTGCCCAAACATTTTCTGTTTTATCACACAAAAGCAGAGACATTATAGAGGGTTAGGGCCAGCATTGTTCCAAACAAAAAACAAACAAACAAAAAAAAAACCACTGACCTCCCTCTCCAGATTGTTCTCAAACTCTTCGAGAAAGTGCGTCATTTCGGGGTTGCCCTCAAAGTCGTTGAAGTGATTGTTTACCCACAGCAAGACTACCCGTGTAACCTGCGAACGCAAGAAGCTGTTAGGAAATCGTTCAAATAATTTTTTTTCCATTGTGGTAAGATTTAATGCATGCACAGAGAAATGTAGGAGTTAAAAAAATAAAAATAAAAATTTTATGGTCACCCCAGAAAGAATTAAAATAGATGTGTGAGATTTTGCTATGTACCTTGTCCCTGAGGCTGGGGTCATGGAACCATTCCAGCAGTTTCCTGCCTACCACCATGGGGCTGGACAGGAAGGTGCGATAGGTAAGCAGGAAGTCCTCAATATAAGTGGGGTCCACCACTGAGTGCTCCTCTACCAGGTGCATGGTCAGGCGCTCGGTCGTGCCCTGAAACAACAGTTCTTATTGAATATATATATATATATATATATATATATATATATATATATATATATATATATATATATATATATATATAGTGAATAGTTTTGTAATGTCTACAGATAGCAGCATAAGGCTGCATGCACAGTCACAGGGAGCACCGACCTTCATAAGTCAGTATGCCAAAAGACATTGTCCTGTGTACATCTGGAGCTGTTTAACTGGTGCGAATCTGAACACGTGCACACCATGTCACCGAGCTCTTCTCACACTTGAGTTTCTCGCCAGAAACAACATGATCTCACTTCCGCACCCACCCTACTCGCCAGATTTCCGAAGATGAAGCAGCAGCTCAAAGGTCGCCACACCATTGCAGAGATCCAGCGCAAAACGTAGTAGGTGCTCGACATGCTTCAAAAAGAAGACTTTCCAGAAGTATTTTCTTGTAACGTTTTTTGAAACGTTTTAATACAACCTCGTATTTACCAAGCGGGAAGTTTCAGTGACTTTTCCTCATCCAGCGAAGTGTCGATACTTATTTGAGATTCACGGTGCTCAGCAGATTTTGATGCTCCAGAATCAATTAGGGCATGCGCTCAATACACGTCCATATAATTCAGTCAGAACTAATGTCAGTCGCACGATTAAACATTAAACCCCTCAGATTAACAGAACAAATCCTCCTCATTAGGGGTAAAGATCACTGCCAATGTCATCCACAGCAAAGTTTATGTCTGAGGCTCTACTCAGGGTTACAAAAACGATAATATAATCAGAACTGTTCCAATGATGTTCTACCTACATCTGCATTTAAAAAATATACTGTGGGTCCATATGCTGTCCAGATATCATCCAGGAAAAAAATTATGTCCTCTGAATAGAATACCAGAATAGTTGACATATTGAACAATAAATAAAAAATTTTTACCACAGAGAAGCTCGAGCCGTCTCCGATTCTCACCTTGATGACGATGTGTCCTTTTCTGGTGCCAGTGCGATCGAGCTCCCGATGTTCTTTAACCATGACGATTTCCCCCTCCTCCTCGACCTTCTGCATGTTCTTCTCCACTTGGTTCAGGATGCAGCAGTAGTCCTGCTGCGCTATACACACAAACTGAGACAAAAAAATTAGCCGATGAGAACAAAACTGTTTATTACAAGAGTCTAAGAATTTCAAGAGACATGGGCGGATACAAGGGGTGGGCAATATCGACAAAAACATTATATCTAGATATTTTTGGGGATTTTACTGATAGACAATATTTTGCTGAGATTTTTATTGTGATGGTACCTTAAGGACTACTATGGACAGCTGATTCCTACAATGTGTGATATTCTTTACATCCTGTGTGGTGGTCAGTTTACAGCAGTGACAAAAGATTAATTTTTTCCAATAAGTTTCAATTGATTTTTGACCTTTTATGGGCATTTTTTACCTTTAGAAAGCCATTTTTCCTAAAGTTTGTGTCAAATTTTTACATTAAAAAAGTGAGTCAAACTCTTACGTTTAATCAGTCAATCAAAATAATAAGGCATTTTGACTTATCAATGAAATCAATATTTTATATTATAAACATCGTTAAAACAACAATTACCATATTATCGTAGACAATAAATATATTATAAATATTATATAAATATATAAGTCTATTTAAAGAAATCTTTCCTCTGCATTGCAAAGATAAATTTATTTGATACTGATTTTATTTGCTTGGTACCAGTCAAAAGGTCTTATTATTTTAATTGACTGATTAAATTTAAGAATTTGACTCGAATATGAGACATTTTTTGAGAAAAATGGCTTAATAACAGTAAAAAAATGCCCATAAAACGTAAAAATCAGTTTAAACTTAACGCAAAAGATTACTCCTGGTCACAAGGTAGCAGCAAAACACACCCTCAGCAAAATATCATCTGAATATCGTTATCAGTTAAATCCAAAAAAATATCGAGATATGATTTTTTTTGTCAATATCGCACACCCCTATGTACACCCCTAGCAGATACCATAAAATTTTATAGACAAATATTTTGCCTGTTATCTTTAAACCAATTGTATTTACGATGTAGAACTATCATTTCCTAGCAAGTTTCAATCCCCATGACGCCACAGCCATCCGAGAGAGTCGGCTCATAAAGTGAACTGTGCTCACCCATAAAATAAAATAAAAAAAATCACTTCCTGTGAGCAATTTTACAGCTGCAAAATACAGCATGCCATTTATGATTGTGGTGTTTCTATAGCACAGTTACAGAGACTCTGTACTGCTGCTATTATCGCTGACAGACGAGTGCAAATGTTTAAAAGTGGAAAAACACAGACCAGGCACAACATTATGACGTCATAAAATTACGAACGGTGAAGTGAATAACTGATTATCTCTTCGTCATGGCACTTGTTAGTGGGCGGAATATATTAGATAGCAAGCGAACATTTTTCCCTCAAAGTTGACGTGTTGGAAGCAGGAAAAATGGGCAAGCGTAAGCGTAAATGTGTGGAGCGAAGGCTCTCCTGTGTGGTCCGATCATGTAGCTCAAACTGCTGAATGGCAGCAAACGGGGGACCAACACAATATTAAGCAGGTGGTCATAATGTGATGCCTGATCTGTGTATCCTCCCTTAAACAGAGCAACATTCAATAACATCTTGTTTTATAATCCTCTTTTTGGGGTGTGAACCGACGTTTCCTGTACATAAGAAACTCCTGAATTTGAACTGAATTACTCTGGTTTAGTTTTTAAGAAGAAAAAAAACCCTGAAACTGATGCATTGTGATGACACAAATGCGACGAGTGCTGAGAGCTCAACCACTGCCAAAGTTTAGATTATTGCCAAATTTTCTCTAATTTCCCTTCCATTATAGCCACACTCATTATTTTAATGCTGCATAAAATGAGCTATTATAAGAGCTAAATGCACCTGGAAGGGAAGAAAAACAAGAGATTCTGGTCTGAAACACAAGCAGAATTTTTACTGTATAAACTTTTTCTTTACACGTAGGAAAATCTTCTGACAGGTTTTATTGATATGGGGTCTTCTCTAAACTCAATGTTAAGCTAGAACAAAAAGACAAGGTGTTTGAAGTGGTCTCACCTGACAGTCGTCCACCTTGGTCTTCATCACTCCCTTCATGAACTCCTTCTCCATGGTGGGTGAGACACCGAAACTGTTGCCCATGCAGAGGATCTCGGTGCGACCGTCGGGGTACGTCACTTCCACCGAGCCGTTCAGGATCACCGACCACGAGTCCAGCTGCGCGCACACACACACACACAAACACACACACACACACATATTATGGTGCATTTTTTTCAGCACTACATATAAATGTACTTTCTATCTGAAGATCTGCTTTACATAGGTTGGAGTAGAAGATCTATAGAGCTCTGACCTCAAAACTATGTGAATGCTGATTGTACCCCAGGCCTCCTCACCTCACCTACATCACTACCTGACTTTACTAACACCCTTATATCCACAGATACACTCCAAAATCTAGTGGAACATCTTCCCATAAGCGTGGAGATTATTATAAACGGTAATGGGAAGTGGAAGCTTAGTGATTAAGGCATTGGATTTTGGATCAGAAGGTTTTGAGTTCAGATCCCAGCCACACCAGATGCCACATTCTGGGCCCCTGAGCAAGGCCCTTAACCCTATAGCTGCTAAATGTGCAATACCTTCATAGTAGGATGTGCAATACTTAATGTTTTAACTGATCACTTAAGTTTACATACTTTATTATATTTTATTTCTTTATTTTTATGCACCATAAGGACTGGATACACGCGTCTACCAAATGTAAATGGGGACTAAATGTGGAAATGTTTTGGAAGCACATATGAATAGTATGGCCAGGTGTCCACAAACTTTTGTGCACATACTAAAAATCAGAGGCCAAGTGCATGCTAAATGTTATAAACTTATATAATAAATATAATATGTAAAAAAAATAAGGCAATTAATGACAATTAAAAAAAAAGAGAGCTAACAGGACCGACCTCCTCGCCGTCGTTAAGGACGATGGTTCCAGCTCGCTCCACGACGGCGAACACCATGACGGCACACAACTCCCTCCTCACCGACATCGTCATGTTCGCAAAAGCCGGCAGCTGGTGCATGAACTCGAGCAGTTGCTCTGTGGAGCGAAACGAGACAACAATATAAATACATGTTGTAAAGTAAAAAACAAAGCAAGAGATAGAGGGAGAAACACAAAAAAAGATGGAGATAAATGAAAGAGAGAGAGAGATTAGAGGGTTAGACACATAAGTGGAAAACATAAAAGAGACAGCAAAAGAAAGAAAATAAGATAGAAAGAGTGGGAAAGAGAAAGAAAGACTCTGAAAACAGGAATACAGAGAAAAGCACGAGGGGGTGGGGTGGAAAATACACAGAAAGAGAGAAAGAAAAGAGAGAGCAAGAAAGTGAAAACAGGTGAAAAGAGGAAGAGAGAGAGAGAGAGAGAGAAAGAGGGGAGAAAGAGAGAGAGAGAGAGAGAGAGAGAGAGAGAGAGAGAGAGAGAGAAAGAGAGAGAGAGACAGAGAGAGAGAGAGAGAGAGAGAGAGAGAGAGAGAGAGAAGGAGAGTGTTCTGGATGCTCTAAAGGTGGCCAGCACTATTGCACCTTAGATTGACTTTCATCCCTCGTTCCCATCTCACAAGATCATAAAGAAAAAATAAATACTCATCAGTGCCTCATCAGTGCTTATTGCATTCATAAATCACGTTTGTCTCAAGCTGGTGTGTGACAGAGCATAGGGTGTGCACATGTGTGTGTGTGTGTGTGTGTGTGTGTGTGTGTGTGTGTGAGTGAGTGTGTGTTTGCATGTGTGTGTGCGAGCGTGTGTGTGAGTGTGTGTGCATGTGTGTGTGCGAGTATGTGTGTGTGAGTGAGAGTGTGTGTGTAAGTGAGAGTGTGTGAGTGAGTGTGTGTTGCCCTCTTCATGCTCGTAACATGTCTGGGTGCTGGTTGGTTAGTGTTTTAGTGTCAGCATGAAGCGACGGCCTGCAAACCAAAGTTTAATGCGCTTGGGGAAGCCCTGTTATGCAGCTGACCTCGAAAAAAATACCCCCCATACACCTCCACCCACGCAACCACCAACCGCCTCAACCGCCTGTCCTCAGTCCACCATGACAGGAACTTTCTTCAACTCCTCCTTCTCAAGCCAGAAAATAATCACAAGTTTTGCTCTCTTAATATAAACTGTCAAAAAAAAACATAGATTGCTAGTGTCTGTTTTATTTTTTCACGTGTGGACGTGTCTCACCGATGTCATCATCTGTGCGGTCCATGGGGTCTTTCTCCAGACAATCACGAACAATGTCTCGGCTCATAAGCGGATCGGAGGCACGTTCGATGTCTTCCTCATCGTCGTCCTCTTCGGAGTCGACGGCCGTCTCGGGCAGTCCGCTCAGGTCCATGTCACCGGGCTCGCTCTCCGTGGCCTACGAGTCAAACAGCAACACCGAGTGTCTCTACAGTGCGTCCACATGCAATAATGTCAACACTAAAATGTTCAAATACAGTCAATAAACAGGTTTTCTCCAAATGAATTTCGCACTTTTATACAGTATTAAAGAAGAGAAAAAGGAAAAGAAAACATATGTATGTGCTGAATAAGCTCTTACTTGGGGGTCTTACTCGGACATTATCTGTGAAAGCCACAATGTCACAGCATTACATTGTGTAAACATTAAAACGGGCAAATAAATGCAGGTGAGTGTCCACCGTTTGTTTTTCCAGATCCTGCCATGACTCTGTGTATACTAGCGCAACAACATTTATTACATCATTAATAAAAAACAAACAAAAATTATCATTAAAAGCCTCCAAACCTTAAGTTCATGTTTATTTAACTTTTTTTTTTAACATTTTACTGCTTTGGAATAGCATTAAAAACACTGCAATCATGGATAGATGGATGGATAGACAGCTAAATGAATGAAACGTGAAAAGTTAATGAATAACTTGGATAATCTTTATTATCATAGCAATAAAGTAAATAGTAGACATGGATGGATGGATGGATGGATGGATGGATGGATGGACGGAAAATAGAATGTTGCTAAAAATAAGTTAGATAATCATTACAACCACAGCAAATACGTACATGAAAGACAATAACATGGATGAATAGATGGATGGATGGATGGATGGATGGATGGATGGATGGATGGATGGATGGATGGATGGAGATAATGGATGGATGGATGGATAGATGGATGGATGGATGGATGGATGGAGATAATGGATGGATGGATTTATAGATGGATGGATGGATGGATGGATGGATGGATGGATGGATGGATGGATGGATGGATGAAAAATGTAATGTTTAAAATGTAATTGTTATAACCACAGCAAAGACGTACATGACAGATGGATGGACAAATGCATGAATGGATAGATGGCTGGATGGATAAAAAGTGAACAGTTAAAGAATAACTTTATCTTAATAATCTTTATATCAATAGCAATAAAGTAAATAATAATAAACAATAACATGGATGAAAGTATAAATGGATGTATGAAATATGTAAGAATAAGTTAGATAATCATTAGACCACAACAAAGACATACATGAAAGACAATAACATGGATGGATGGATGGATGGATGGATGGATGATTAAATTGATGAATAGATTTATGGATGAATGGATGAACCTAGCAATTTTTAAATCCAAGAGTGGTATCATGGATACTTCTTAAATGAAGCGCATACTTAGAAACAGCAATGCAAGTAAGCAACCAAATAAGTAAGATGGCAACCAAGCGAACAAACAAAATAACAAAAACAAATGAACAATTGTCTAAGGAACATAAAATCTAAGGTCAAAGTGTAGCCGCAAAATCCACCGCTATAAATACACAAGGCAAAAAAAATGTCTATCTACTGAAGTAAGCACGCCAAAACACTAACAGTGTAATAATCCACCATCATTGGATGACTAATAAAGTAGAGAATGAGCAAAGCCTAAAATAAACTCTGTTTCAAACACACCCTAGATCAGTTCCATGACTGTAACTACACAAAGAGGGCCATCCAGGACATGTCTGACACCTCCGAGGGGAAGGAATGCCTCGAGTCATCAGGAGAAAAACAGACATCGCTTGCTTGAAAAGACCTCGCTGCCTACCTCGCTCACTTTACAGACTGTAATAACAAAAGAGCTGCTTTAGCCATTACCTGCCCACGAGCAACGACACTCACCTGCCTGAAACAAAGAGCCGCTTTTCGCCTAATAGAGAACACCCACGATGCACTCTGGGTGTAATGTCTGCATCCAGGCATCCTCCTCATCCTGCAATGCCTGATGCTGAGTGAGCTGAATTTTTTAAATCCCGTCACACCATGTCACTCGTAATCAACTGACAGCCCATCAAATAATCCTGCATTATGGCATGAAAAACCACTCAGAGTCTCGGTGGGTGGGGTTTTCTCTCTTTGGGGTGGAGTTAATGAGGGTGAGGTGAATTACAGTGGCGTATGTCCATTCTGTCACTTAAACAAGCCATATTTAACTTTAGTACCTTATTTAAGAGCTCATTTGAAATTATGCTTCATATTTTATTTTATTTTATATTTTTCGTGTCTAAGCCTCAAAAATCTGCCCTACATCCTCATGTCTGAACAATCCATTGACATTCAAATAGATAGAAATTGTATTTTATTCATTTTATTGGTATTTGTTTTATTGTTAGTATATTTATTTATTCTTATTTATTTATAATATTTATTCATTTATAAAAATTTGTTTGTACATATTTTTTCCTTCTGAATATTATTTAAAAATATACAAAATCATTTGCAATATATATATATATATATATATATATATATATATATATATATATATATATATATATATATATATATATATATATTATAATTATTGACTGATTTATTTATTAATCTTTATATTTATTAAATTCTACTTTACATATAATTATAATCATTGTTTCATGGAAAAAGATTTGTAAGAATTGTCACATCATTTTCAGTTTTTATTAAGAGAAGCCTATAACCTAAATTCAGACACACTTCCAAGGTTATGTAATGCCCCGGACCATAAATAGCAACAATTCCGGTACATACAGTTTAGCTACACAAACAGACCACATCAGGACACAGTGTTTATTTAATTTATGTTCCCTGCTGATTTCAGCCAAGGTGTAAATCGACCGTCAGGAGTGATGTACGTTAAGCAGCTGGAGGGATGTTTTGCCTTGGAAAACATTAAGAGCTAATCAGGAAAGATGCTGGCAGCTGCTGTAAATCCCTGCCACACCGATAAATAGGATGATCTATTTTTCAGCTGTTGAGTGCAATCCGCAGCGCTGTTTGGACGGCTCAGATGAGCGTGAAGTGAACATTAATAATTCAGATGGCTATTCTTGGATCAATGCTTTCAAGCCTCTCTGAAGAACTTGTGTAATGATTTATTTAAATGCAAAAAAATGGCAGCCATGTTGCGAGCTTCGCTGAGAATGAGGGCCAATTATTTAGATCGGGCCGCAAAGCACTGTGGGATACCTTCAGGGTTGCAACAGGAGCACCCAGTTGTCTGGATGTGTTACAACTGAATTAGCTAAAATAAAAAAGTTAACTCAGTGTTAGAGACTCAAATCTGCATGCTAAAACTTCTGCATTTCCTTATAGTCCAAACTGATTTGTGTGTTGAGGAAAAGAGGAAACAATGAGGTGAGAGGGAAACAGAAAATGCGAAACAAAGTTCAGTATGGAATGTGAAACAGCTGTGTAGAATAACAGTAGGGAGTAGTTCATGGCTCAGGAGAGCAGTGGGGAGTCAGGAGGGCAGTGGGGAGTCAGGGTAGAGGTGTGAGGGAGTCAGGAAAGCAGTGGCGAGTCAGGGGTTCAGTGGGGAGTCAGGAGTGCAGTGGGAAGTCAGGGTAGAGGTGTGAGGGAGTCAGGAGTGCAGTGGGGAGTAAGGGTAGAGGTGTGAGGGAGTCAGGAGTGCAGTGGGGAGTAAGGGTAGAGGTGTGAGGGAGTCAGGAGTGCAGTGGGAAGTCAGGAGTGCAGTGGGAGTTAGGGTAGAGGTGTGAGGAGTCAGGAGTGCAGTGGGAAGTCAGGGTAGTCAGGGTAGAGGTGTGTGGGAGTCAGGAGTGCAGTGGGGAGTCAGGGTAGAGGTGTGAGGGAGTCAGGAGTGCAGTGGGGAGTAAGGGTAGAGGTGTGAGGGAGTCAGAAGTGCAGTGGGAAGTCAGGAGTGCTGTGGGGAGTTAGGGTAGAGGTGTGTGTGAGTCAGGAGTGCAGTGGGGAGTCAGGGTAGTCAGGGTAGAGGTGTGAGGGAGTCAGGAGTGCAGTGGGGAGTCAGGGTAGAGGTGTGAGGGAGTCAGGAGTGCAGTGGGGAGTAAGGGTAGAGGTGTGAGGGAGTCAGGAGTGCAGTGGGGAGCCAGAGTAGGAAAATGTGGTAGTCAAAAAGGCAATAAAGAGTGTTAGGTGTACAGTAAGGGGTTGGTGATGGGTAGGAGGTGTCGACGTGATAGGTGCGGTATAGAGTGAGGGTAGGAGTAAAAGGTGGAAGTGTAAAAAGGGGCTTCTTTTACAACTTCTTTCTCACAATCACTAACAAGACTTCACTACTGTAGATGACCATCAGACCAAGACCACAGCACACACACATACACACTGCACACACCATTCTAATCCATGAAGACCTCACAAATGTACTGAGCAAATCAATTAGGCAGTGGAGCAAACACAAAGTCAAACACAATTAATCAGAGTTGACAAAGGCTCCCACCCAGACACATGGATAGTAACACACGGGTCAGCTCTCTTTAAACAAGATGACTGACTCGATAGCACACTGCAGCTATTAGGGGTCATGACAGGAGGAACAATATTTAAATTATGAATATTGACTGAGCAACACCAGTTGTTGCATTCTTACAGGCAAGGATTATTCTGCAAAAATACAGAGCTTACTGAGGAAAGGGTGATCGTAAAGACAGAGTTATGGCGTGTATTAGGGCTCTTCAGGTGTGTACAATGTCTACAAGGTGGAAAAGGTTTATAACCTGGTAGATGTCGGACAGGCTGCTGCTCCCGGAGTCACTAGTGATGCTACATCCTGAAAGGCTGGAGGAGACGTGGGTCACCTGCGGGTGGATCCCGTCAGCCAGGTGTAGCCTGCTGAAGTCCGCTGGGAGCTGAAGGCAGAGAAACAAGTGAGGGTTAATCCATTAGCACGTCCCACAAAATTTAACAATTAAAATGGAGAGAAAAGGTGTGTAATTTCTATAATATATAAAAACTATAATTGTTGCCAAACTGCTGAAATAAAAGAGCAATAAAACACTCCAGGGTGTGTTGTTACTGAAAAATAATCACCTTCAGGTGGGTATCAGTAACTCTGCCATTTGGCCTATTAGTTTTTGTTTTTTTGCTCTTTTAACTAGCATGAGCTGGCAAATGTCATGAGCACAGCGTGATAAAGGTTAACTAAATATCACGATATACAAAATGTAACATAAGCGCAAGTGTAATAGGGCTTTAGACAACAAGCTTCAAAATGAACCCAGAAGATAAAGATGTAGGTAGAAGGTAAATTGCATTAAAATCATCTCCAAAGCCTGGACTCATTATTCGTGGGGGCTGGAAAGCAAGACGAGCCCTCGAAATCAGTTTGCTCACACAGTGGCGAAGCTCCAAGAGGAGTATGGCAGCGTGTTAAACAGCATCCCAGACATTTCAGACACTTCAGCTACAAGCACAAAATGTCATCCAGGCCAGCAGTCACTTCTCATCTAGGCTTCCTCATCTCACCAGCAAGCTCTCAGTAAACAGGATTCATGGCTAACACTGCTGTCGCTTAAATCTGCGTTTGACAAATCTACGAGTCACTCACTTTTATCCGCAACATTGAGCGTTGTAAGATTTCAGAGCTCTATGGAGATTTCGGTTTTTTATTAGCAGTAGCATTCTGAGGTCTTGATACAAATTAAGTCACGTTTTGGTGCTAGGTGAGCAAGCTAAGCTGCGACACTATCTTGCCCTGAGGTAACAAATGCTATGATGTTTACTAAATGAACAGGGCTAAACTGGGAAAGATGGGGTAATAAAGGCTATGGTAGTTAATGAGCTGCTCAGATAACAACAGCTGTGGCATTACATAATAAAGATGAAGTAATTGAAATATGTGCCATTAACCGAAAAAGATGACATACCAAAGGCTATTTTGCTAAAAGAGTATGCTAAAGTAATAAAAATTGATGATGATAAGTAAGCTAATGAAAGCTGAGATTAAAAATGGTACTACTCTGCACTAACAAAAGCTGTGGTGCAACTTCAAGCTGAGGTAACAAAAAAAAAAAGACTATGTTGAAAACACAGGCTGATATAGCAGTAACTCAAGCTGATGTTGCAAAAAAATAGCAGTAACACAAGCTAATATGACAAACATAATAGTGCTCATTCAAGCTAATGTAACAAACAAAACGGAGGTAACAAGCTGATGTAACAACAAAATTTTATAACAAGGGCTGTTGATAACACGTTAACGCAAATTCATTCGAACGGCATACATTTTATTAACACGCAATTAATGAGGCGCACATTTCTGTTCGACCGTTGTTATGAAAAATACAAATAAATATAAAAGAGGTGAAATCGAAACCTTCAACACATTTATTCACGACATCCTTTCTTTACTCTGATATTAAAAAAGATAATTAACCAACGGAAAACAATTTTCAATCACTGAACATTTGTTCTACTGAAGCTGATGCAACAAAGATATGGTGGTAACATAAGCTGATGTAACAAACATATACTGCCAACACAAGCTGATGTAACAAAAAATGAAGCTAACACAACCTGATACAACAAACAAAATAAGAGGTAACATAAGCAGATGAAACAAATATAATGGTGCTATCGCAAGGTGATGTAACACAGTTATGGTGATAGCATAAGCTAATGTAACAAACAAAATGGTGGTAACTCAAAAGCTGATGTAACAAACAAAATGGCAGTAACACAAGCTAATGTAACAAATATAATAGTGGTGCATCAAGGTGATGAAACCTAAATATGGTGATAACTCAAGGTAATGTAACAAAGACTATGGTGCTAACTCAAGCTGAGGTAACACAATGGTGCAAACGCAACTCAAGCTGATGTAACAAAAGCTATAATGCTACCTTAACAAGTTGAGCTAACAAAAGCTAAATCAAGCAAAAAACTTTAGGGTGCTAACACAAGCTGAGGAAACAAATACTAAGGTGCTAAGTGAGCAAGCTGAAAAAACAAAGGCACTATGGAAGCAAGCCACTGTAATTGGGCTCAGTTAACAAATGCTACGATGCTAACTGAGAAACCTAAGCAAATATAAGCTTTTCTGCTAACTCAATGACTAAACTGAAGAACAACAAAGTGGACCAGACTGGGTTTTCATCGTTATACCTCAGGAAGGCAAACCCTTTGTGTGTCTTGACCCTGTGTACATATGGAAAGGAGGGCTGTAGGGGGAAAAAGTCTATGCCATTTCAATAGGAAGAACAGTGTTGGCAATGGAAGTCAGATAAGAGCCCAAAAACCAATTTCAGCTAATCTCTGAAAGCAGCACCTCAGACTCCTGTCTCCAATCCTGTCTAAAGGCATCTGTGAGCGAAATAGACTACTACTTGTCTTCAGCCAGCTGAGTATAGCTTTCATATAAAATGCATCTGACCTAATTTCCGCCCCTCTAATCGTAGACATGGCGGAAATGCAGCAGATCCTCCTGGGAGATACCCGAGAGAGGAAACAATCTCCCGGCCTCGGAAGATACGGAGACCTTGAGCTAGATATTGAAGCCGGCAGTACAGCGAAGAAAACCGCGTTGGAACCTTCGAATAATTTACTGGAAGAACTTTTAGCTGTTCGCATTTTTACATTTGCTCTGAACGTGAGTAATCCCTGCTTTTTCCACTTTCAAACTTAGAGTTCTGAATGAAGGGAGGGTTAAAACCCAGTGATGGCTGTTCAAGGTATTAATACAGGACCACTGAAATCAAAGACCTTAATAGGACAAACAGGGGCAAAAGCATTGTAACATGGGGTCTCACTTTAGTTTAAAACATATTTACATTTTGGCATTTGGCAGACGCCCCTATCCAGAGCGACTTACATTTAGCTCATTCATACAACGAAGCAGGTATGGGGTTAAGGGCTTAAACAACAAAGAGTTATGTAACAGGACACGGAGCTAAAAGCACTAAAAGTTTGGATTATCTCTCTACTGAAAACCTGCACTAAGACCCCATCACTTTGATGTAGGTATCTACTAACATCCATCACAAGTTCCATCAATCAAACTCAAGGACTTCCTATACGGTTCAGAATTTCATAGCTTAGCTTAGAAAAGCTTGTGAGCAATATGTAACATTTTGATGCTAAAACAGCTTTAGCAAATCAAATTTCACACCAAAACCACAAATTTCTCTCCAGTCCGAAACCAAAAGCCTAAAGTTCAGGCCTGCTTCTGGATAAAGCAGCGGTTACGGGGTGTACCAGTGATTTTATTCAAAGGTGTCTCTTTGTTTGAGGTTGAAACTGATTTGCACATGGATTTCACAGATCCTTCCTTCCCAGAGGAATTTCATTTGCACTGTGAGGTGTGATAGCAGTGTTTTAATTACACTGCTCACAACCTCCTTAGCCCTCTATATGAAAACAAGTGGGAAAAGATCTAACTGAAGTGTGATTTTTCTTCAAGTTACTTTGTTGCCATGTGCGATAAAGTTCTTCACAGCAGATGGAAGACATTGTAATTATGAATGCGAGACCGAAACGTCACACAAGCTCAAGCAGAAGAAGGGGAAGAAGCAGGCTCTACAGAGAGTGATTACACCTGGCAAAATTAGCATTCGCACAAGATTCATTACCTACACTTTCCACTCTCAGAATGCTCCTGAACCCTTCATTCGATATATTATTTTTATTTTAAGGGGATTTTCATTCAGTTTAAGTATTTGATGCTTTGGCCTTGTCACCCAGATTTTCCATTACCTCAAAAAAACATTCCCCATGTATGCAAGTCACTTTCACCATCTACTGAATCCCAATGCTCCTCAAACAAGACAATCTCTAGTACCACAATGTCTGCACCTTAAAACAATCCACCTTCATCTGCCCCAGAATCAATACTTTCTAAACGAGCCTAAATGATGATTTCACCATCTGCAGTCTGCATCAACAGATCCCAGCATCCTTCATTTACCATCCACTGAACCAAAACACTTGTCAAACCAAACCATAATGTCAATAAAGCCAACTGCATCCTTCAATCAACATTACTCAAATGACCCATTTACCAACCATAAAAATCTCATTACTTCCCAAAAAGTGGTCCCATCCTCCACCATCCAAGCCGATTTCACCAACAACAGAATCTCAACACCCACAAAACAAGCCTTTTTCTAATACATTAATATAAAAAACCTTTAAAAAAGTTACATTTACCGTCTACAAAACCTTACCAATCTAGACAATCTCCAATGCACCATTGGAATTATACATTAAACAAGCCACATTTACCATCCATAACAATGACACGACAATAAGACAATGTCTCTTAAACAGGTCATTACTATTTTATATTACCTCAATACCCTTTAAACAAACTATTCGCCATTTCCCGACATACAAAAATGTACCACAAAATTTCAAAACCCAAACACTGCTTAAATAACCCTTTCTCTATTGCTAATAAATATCTGATCTGGCATTGACGGATCCTCTACACACCTCAAATAATCCACTCAGTATCGAGTAGGGGTATAATGGTGCACGAATCCGTACCAAACCTTCTCGGTACAGTACTTTTTGTACGGTGCACGCGTGTACCGAAAGCAATCCTTGTTTTATATGTGGAACATGGTTCAAATCCGAGCTCCCTCACAAACATATTAAGTGGCGAAACGCAAGTTTTTGTTTAGTCTCCGCCTTGCACTTTGGGCGCAGTGTCTAGTACACGATTTGTACTGCGCATGTGTGAAATCGCTGACAGTCTACGGATTTGTTTGTGTTTAATGTACAGCTTAAAAAAGTTCTCTTAAAAGTAGAAATTCCTGACAAATCCGCATATTGAACGAGTGAATGAATGAATGAAGGATGGAAGGAATGAAGACATTTATGAATAAATAAACCGAATAAATTAATAAATAACTATCTTGTTTGTTTTATATATGCAGACATTTGTTAAAACCTCTAGAAAATGAAACATATATATATATATATATATATATATATATATATATATATATATATATATATATATATATATATATATCTATCTCCAAATGGAGTCTAACTAATGTAAACTATTCAATAAATTTTTTATATTTATTGAATTTTAATCAATTTAATTAAAAAGTGTATTAGATTTATTCTATTAAATTTTGCAATTTTTTTTTATTTAAATTAAGCAGGCATTTTATTTAAAATTGTTTAAAAAATGTGAACTGTTGATGTTTACAAATGTTAATAATAATCATCAATATTAATGCAAAAACATCAAGCTATTTTTTTTTCTTTCTTTCCTCTTACTTTCCCGAAATATGACTTATAATTCGAGGTACGTACAGAAACATGAATTTTGTGTACCATTACACCGCTATTATTGAATTAACTCTAAGCTCCCTCAAACATATTCACAGGGTTCCAACACTCCTCAATTAAGACATTAGACATCTGCAGTACCCCAGCTCTCCACAAACAAGCCATTTTCCAAAACTAAATATAATGTGAACACAAATAAGCTGTTTATCATTGGAAAAAAAAATCACCACATAAGACTTTCAACATCAAGAAAACCTGATCACCCCATAAATGAGTCAAGCACAGCTAATAGAAGCTTAATGAAAAAAAGGAAAAAACATCACTTTTTTACTGGGTGAAAAATCTCTACAGGGTAGAGATTTGGTGACTATAAAGAGCCAGGAAAGTGCTGTGATTTGAACCCATGGCCTCCTGATTGAGAAGTCCAACATCTTAACCCCTGAGCTACCACTTCCTCCTCACTTGCCCTCGTACACTGCGGGGTCATCCTGACAGAAACCCCTCCCGTCAGGATGGGAGTGGATGGGAAAGGCAGGCACAACAATTCTGTTCTGTCTCGCTATTGTTTCAGTAAGTAAAGTTAAAAGACCAAACCCACAACATAGCTGGACACATGATGGACACAAAGCGGCTGTTTAAAAACCTAAATTTTAAAGCAAATCCACACACACACACACATAGCTTATAAGCTGCTTGACTTTCCCCAAATTCCTGCAGACCTCCATTAGTGGGGAACTGGCATGCTTAAAGGTACAAAATACACGCTGTGATGTGTGTTTATAAAAATGTGCGTGTCATTATTAGAAAAAAGGCTGACATTGGAGGACCAAAGGCTTCACAGCTATCCCATAAGCCTTAGCAGCACCCCAGGGGCCTCTCACTTTCCTCAGCCGAGAGGATCAAGAGATTAAAGCCCTTCAGCGGGGAGTCAGATAAAAGAGAGAAGATATTCATACACAACTACCACATAACATTTTGGAATGTATAAATACTTTTAATGAAACAGAGCTACTTCATGAAACTGAGGTGCCACCAAAATGCCAGATCAGGGAACCGCTATATCTTTAACCGCTACAGTGTTCTGAAACTGGAGACTCCTTACCAACTACTGAAACTAGTCATAGAAAATACCACTATTTAATATATCTATTTCTCCATCTAACCATATATCTACCTACATATCTATCCATGTATTTATCCAGCTATTAGATTATTAGATAAATAAGGATATGTTCTACTTAACTGTTCTACTTATTTCATATCTTCATTTCTTCCATCCTTCATTTATTCATTCACTCCCTTGATATGTGGAATTGTCAGGATTTCCACCTTTTAATAGAAATTCTTGAAGCTGGACATAAAAATGCTAAAGAATCAATATCGCTTGCGTTAATAACGCTAGCACTATGGATTCTTTTTGTGGTGTTTCGATAACACGATATGTATCTCTCAAAACTTTCTATGAAAAATCTATACTATAATAATGTAATCTCTGTAGCGTCCAGTATCGCTAGCTTTGGCTCTCAGCAAGCAACAAATAACAGATCTCAATTAAATCTGATTAAAAATTATTCTTGACAATTGAACACAAAAACCCTTACTGGAGAGATCTTTATAATTGTATTTTATTATAACCACAGTAGACGGATATTTTATGTTAAATTGAACAGGTTCAAACCTGCGAAAAGCAATGACATGCTAATACAAACACAGCTAATTCAATGCTAACCATGGAGCTGAACAGCTATTCCATAATTATCTCCTGTACAAATCTATCCATTGACAAACCTGACTGGATTCATTTCATTGCAGCACTTCTATAGATTAGCTACTGTTTTAAAAGACACACTAACGTTGCTAGCTCAGTTGTGTTATGGTTAATTGACTGTACATAAAACAAAGAAAACAGAAAATCCCAGACAATGGTTAGAGTGGGCTGTACATGTAATGGATCAGTTGATACAACTAATTATGGCTGTGGGGGATTTTCAACCAATAGACTCTTGCCTGAGGTAAAAATGTTGGTCTACATCAGAGAAATGCAAACTATGCCAATGTCATATATTAGAAGATAAGGGTGATCAAGAAGTCAGGTACCAAATGCAGGTAAAACTATCCCAAAGGTGTTCAATAGGGTTGAGGTTAAAGGTTTAAAGCAGGCCACTGAAGATCTTCCACTCCACCCCATGTTAAGCATATCTTCATTTGTGGACATTGTCATGCTGGAACAGGTTTGAGTCTCATAGATTAATGAAGAGAAAATGTCCAACTTTGTGGTCACAGTTTGAAAAAGATCCACATACGGCTGGAAAGGTCAGTTACCCTAATAAAATTAGCTGTTACTAAAGAACGATGAACAGATTAACAGAAATCAAATAAAAGCTTCTGAACTATTGGAAAATATTTTTCAACAACCACATGATACAGCAGGATGTGAAACTGATGCCTTAAATTACTGTAAAAGCTCAATACTCTAAGGCTAGCAACCGATTTCACAACAAGTTCTGATCAGAATGTTGGAAGTTCAAATCCCATCGCCACTCGGCTGCCACTGTGCAAGACCCTCAACAGCTCAGCTATAAAAATAAGAAAAGAGTAAGTGGCCCTGGATGAGGGTGTCAACCAAATTCCACAAATCTAAATACTGACCAACATCTGGCCAAAACGTTCCTTAGGAATAAAAAAAAAGTCACATACACACTTATGATACATATTTGTATTATTTTCCTTGTGAAGACTTGCTGCAAAAATAATAATTAATAGATACTTGATGCTTGATGCTATTACATCCAATATCCACCGGAACCAGAGAAACCAAAAGTACCAAAACAAGCAAGCAATAAAAAAACTGGCATCACAGGAATACTTCAAGTCGAAGACAAGGCCGAGTGTAGACCCTTCACCATTGTGGATGACAGAAGATCAATTCATTTACATCTCGCCGTCTCTCGGCTGTCAAGTCATGATTTCTTTCCGATGCTACGCATGTGCCACCAAAATGCACACACACACACAAACACACACACGCACACACGCACACACACTCATGCTAAAGCAGGAGCAACTATACTACCTCTAGTCCTCTTTGCAGAACCACCAACCCTCATTGCCTCCATTTTTCTGGTGCTAAAAATCCCTATAAAAGCAGTAGAAGAACTGTTTGCTGTAATGCACAGCAGATCCCTGAATCCAGTTGATCGTCGATTTGTTATATAGCAACCACAAAATGCAATGCAAACACAATTCTATTGTATAGAGGTGTTACAGAAATAATAATAATAATAATAATAATAATAATAATAATAATAATAATAATAATAATAATACAGTTCTCTTTGCAGAACAGACAGCTTTCATTGCCTCCATCTCTACAACCAATGTGCATCATTTTTCTCTTATTTTCAAACCCACACAGATTAATCCCTTCATCATCCCATTTCTTGTGATTATACCACACAACATATTGGACAAACAAACAACACATCTTTAAAAGCCAAAGCATAGTGGACTTTGGGTCATTTTAGCGCTGATATCACAAAACCATGCACAATACCATGCACAATACCATGCACAATATGGTGATAAATTCAGCAGATCCTCGAATCTGTTTGATCATCAATTTGTTAAATAGCAAAAGCCAAATGAATGCAAACACATTTATAGTGTATAGAGGTGGTACAGAAATAAATAAAAGATGAATACATCTACATTTTCTCTAAAGGTTTCTCTTTAGTTCTCTTTGCAGACCTTTTGCAAAACCATCATTGAGTCCATTTCTACAACAAATATACATGATTCTTCGCTTATTTTTAAGCAATCGGCCCAGAATTTTTTGTATTTAATTTCCTTTTTGGTAACAAATCCCTCTAAAGTGAGTAGAAAGAACTGACAAGAGGAACTGGAACTGGTAAGACTGACATGCACAGCAGATCCCTGAATCCAGTTGATCATCAATTTGTTGAATAACAAGAGCATAATACTGAAATAAAAGTGAATACATCTCCATTTTCTCTACAGTTTTCTTTCTTGTTCTTTTTTGCAGAACAAACAAGGCTTCAGTGCCTCAATCTCTACAACCAACATACAACATTTTCCTCTTATTTTTATACAGAAAAGTGGCAAAGACGCATAAAACTAATACGTCCTGAAGGCCTAAAGAGATCAAGTTATACAATATCTTCTAGTTCAACCAATTCCCCCACGGCCCCCACTCACTCACGCACACACACACCCACACAAAAAAAATTGTGCACTGACGAGCAATACTTCCTCCTATTCTATATCATTACACTCCTGTGTGTGTGTGTGTGTGTGTGTGTGTGTGTGTGTGTGTGAACTTTGCACATAGTCGACAAGCTGACACACATAACACAACCAACTGTAGAATAACACTAGTGCATTTAAAAACACACTGACGCACTCCTGATGGTTTCAAACAACACACACACACACACACACACACACACACACACACACACACACACTCATGCACACATAGACACACGTGTGACTAACGATCTAGAATATGAGGAAGTATTGAAGTATTGTTTACCGGTGCACTAATATATGTGTGTGTGTGTGTGTGTGTGTGTGTTATAGACATGTGTAACACACCGACACATATTACACAACTGCTTGATGTAAGAGCAATGAGTTCTAGTAAAACACACACACACACACACACACACACACACACAATATGAGTGTAATAATCTAGAATATGAAGTATTGAAGTATTGCTCACCAGTGTGTGTGTGTGTGTGTGTGTGTGTGTGTGTGTGTGTGTGTGTTTTAGACGTGTCACTGACACATATTACACAACCGTTGTATGTAAGATCAATGGGTTCTATGAAAAAAAGACACACACACACGACACACTCCTCATATACCACATACACCTACTCGTATGCACCAGCAAGTGATACGTGTGTGCACACTCACTCACACACACACACACACACATTTAAATGTAGCCTTTACAGCAACCCACATCTCTATAAGCCCCACAATCAGCCGTCTCAAGTAAATAAGCAAAAACATAAAGCCGTTCTTCCTTCCTTCCTTCCATCCATCCATCCATCCATGCATCTATCTATGTATCCATTCATCCATCCATTTGATTCCATTGCTTGTTCCTTCAGCAAAGCGTGTTAATCTGATCAGTGCCAGTCGAAGGTCGATACTCACAGGGCTTTTATCAGCCTGGCTGGAGACTCCATGGCCGCCGCTCACTAATGGCTTCATAATGGAGGCGCAGGAGCGCGGCGAAATTTTAGCATCCTGCTCGCTCCTGCTATTCCTCTCTCTCTCTCTCTCTCTCTCTCTCTCTCTCTCTCTCTCTCACACACTAGCTCTATCTCCGAAGAACCTTCCGGATGCTCCGGCTTCAAGCTCTCACAGAACAATCTCTAGCTTTACGTCGCACATAATGTGTCCATCTGTCCGTCCATCTATCCATCCATCTATTAATCCATCCATCCCAGGATGCGGCGAAAACAAGCAAAGAGATGGAACGTCCACGATGCTGGAGGTAATTAGCAAAATCTCCTCCACCAATCAGGAGAGAAGAACGAAGGAAGAAAAAAAAAGGAGGGAGGAAGGGAGGACAGGAGGGAGGGAGAAAAATGGCTGACACCACTTTCACTCACTCTTTCACATTCGCTCCCTCCCTTTCCGATTCTATCTTTCTGCCTTGCGCACACACACATACACTCACTCTCTCTCCCTCACTCTTAATGTCTCTCTATCTCGCTCTCACCAGTACGCTTACACCACACACACACACACACACACACACACACACACACACACACACACACATTTACGCACCATTAGGTCAGGTGACAAACAGTGAGCCAGCCTCGAGCATCCAGGTCGTCTTTGTTAAACACCGATGCTTCATTTGGAACCGAAGCCTAGGGACGACCATGTGTGTGTGTGTGTGTGTGTGCGCGCGTGTGTGTATGTGCGTGACCGTATTTGTGCGAGGTGTGTGTTTGTATGTGTGTGTGAGGGGAAGAAGGAGGAGTTTCCTATTTCAAAGCTCCCCCCCCCTCGCTGGCTTGGTGATGCTGCGAGAGTTACCGCTGGTGCCTACTGTTCTGCACACACACACACACACACACACACACACACACACACACACACACACACACATACTGGGGGAGGGGGCGGCAGTAAAGAGAGAGAGGGGGTAAATAGATAAGGGAAGCGAAGACAGGAATAGACGGGATTTGGGAAAAGAGCGAGAGTGAGAGCGAGTGAGAGAAGAGAAGGATGAGCGCACTTAGCCCTGTGAGAGTAATGTCATTATCACGCTTCCCGCCGCACACCACCCGGGCTGTAGGCAGTTGGCATGGCAACCGCGGAGGACAGCCATTTGCTGGACGGATCGGAGGGAAAGAGGGAGTGAGCGTACATGCGCGGAGAGAGAAAGAGAAAGAGAGAGAGAGAGAGATTGTACCCGTGAGTAAAAGATATCGAGATGCTAGAAGTGAAAGAGAGGGTGATAGAATAAGAGATAGAGAGATAGAAATCTAAGGAAAACCGAGCAGGGACGGTCGTAAAGTGAGAGAGAGAGAGAGAGAGAGAGAGAGAGAGAGAGAGAGGGCAAGTGAAATAGATATAAAACACAATAGACCAAAACGAATAAGAAAAAATAAAAATGAGGGATACTGAAAAAGGGGAAGGAGAGAGAGAGAGAGAGCGAGAGAGAGAGTGAGAGAAATATTAGAAATTAAAAAAGAGAGAGAAATTATCAACAAATTGGGACACTTAAAGGGAGAAAAGAGAGAGAGAGGGAGGAGAGAGAAGAGAAGAGTGCAAGTGAAAGATCCAAAAAAAAATCTGAGACAGAAATGAACAAGAGAAGAAAGAAAGGGGACACTGAAAGAGAAAAAGAAATAGAGAATGAGAGAGGAAGAGAGAAAAAGAATGGAGGGTAGAGGAGCAAGTAAAATATCATTAAAAAAGAGACTGAAATTAACAAGAAAATAAAGAACTGGGGACACTGAAAGAGAGAGAGAGAGAGAGAGAGAGAGAGAGAGAGAGAGAGAGAGAGAGAGAAAGCTTAAAAGAATGACAGAAATTTAACGATAGAAAAAAGAGTTTGAAAGAAAGAACAAGGGAAAACCATACAAGAAAGAGAGAAAAAAAAGCGAGGTAAGAGAATGAACATGAGCGATAAAAAAGAGAAAAAGGAGGAGAAAATAAAATAAAAGGGACACT
Organism: Silurus meridionalis; assembly: GCF_014805685.1. Taxonomy (NCBI): domain Eukaryota; kingdom Metazoa; phylum Chordata; class Actinopteri; order Siluriformes; family Siluridae; genus Silurus; species Silurus meridionalis. Next base: position 4,025,884 of record NC_060888.1, on the reverse strand, counting down.
AAAAGAAAGATGGAATCAAAGAACAAAACTAAGAAGGAAAAACATTTAGAGCCAGAAGACGGCTAGTGACTACAGACATGGTGTACGTGCAGAATATTCGGGTTTCCATGACAACACTGTCAATCTATTTCCCAAATCGTGTAAATGTGACACACACACACACACACACACACACACAGGTCACCTCCTGTGGCAGCTCAGCATCTGTCCTGCCCACACACAACCTCTTGATGCTATGATGACAGAGGAGAGTGTACACACACACACACACACACACACACACACACACACACACACACACACACACACACACACACACAGTCTATCACTGTCTACCACTTTCACTCTGCCAAATCACAGCCATTAATCAAGATATCAGATATTGTCATCTGCGCTTCAGTCATCCTTGTTCACCCAACACATGAGGGTCTGCCAAACCACCCCCCTTTACACACACACACACACACACACACACACACACACACACACACACACACAATCTCTAAAGTGCCCTATTCCCTCAGGAGGCTCTTGTTTTCGTATTGAGGGAAAGCCCCGATGTGCCGTCTCGCCCCTTTACGGCCCGACCTGAGAACAGAGGCGGGCTTTTAAATAACAAAGGGAAGAAAGGAACAATGGAGGAAAGAAGGAAAGGCCGTCGTCCGTCCGCTTGACTTACGCCGGCTAAACGCGGCCTCATTAACAAGCCCAATCGCCTTTTTTTTTTCACAGGCCAGCACGAGAGAAGGAAATTGCGCTGTATTTGCCGGCGACGTTTTTATGGACTGATTGCACAGTGTAAATATGAGGGGTGTAAGAAAATATCGATACGCGCAAGTATCGCGATATTGTGTTAGCCGATACTTTATTGTATATCAATGTATCGATATAAAAACAAAAACATTTATAATAAAAAAATTTTTAAAAATCACAAAAGATTCATGGCGATAGATAGATAGATAGATAGATAGATAGATAGATAGATAGATAGATAGATAGATAGATAGATAGATAGATAGATAGATAGAAAATATAAACAGCGACAGTAAGTATCATAAATATCATAAGGGCACATGGTAATATCCTGGGGGGGGGCGCTATTGTTAAAATGGGTATAACCTCCGCCAGAAGTAAAAGCAACGTTAACTGACTTGTTGATATGTTTTGTTTACATGCGATTTGTTTTTTAGGTGGAAAAATTCATCATCGTCATCATCATCAATCCCACGTCATATTAAGTGTCTTTAATGACTGTGTGCTTATGTTTAAAACAATCATTTAAAAAAAAACAAACAAACAAAAAAAAAAAACGTTGGGTACAGCGATACTAATAATGCTAAATTTAAGAACTATATCACAACATCCAAAACACACAAATACATTGTTAGCAACTGACCTTAACCAAACCCCCTAAATTCCTTTATATTTTTTTAATATTAAAAAATAAATCTAAATGTATCGATTTGCTTACAGTAATCCAATGTATCGCTGCATATCGTATTGCAATGGATTATATCGCGCTACGTATCGTACAGCCCTTGTAAATATAACAGTAAGCACGCTGAACCCGTGAACGCTCGTCACTAATGGACGTTCCGGATCGAAGCGACTTCGGCTGTATATGCACCGTAGACAAATGGTTGAACGCGATAAATCGCGGATATGACGCTTAAATATCTCATGAGCGCTGATTGTAGCAATAAACGGACAAAAAAAAGCACTAGCGAGCACGTTTGAACGATGGAGGATGGCTGTGTGACGACGGTTATTTATGGCTTGATGGAGTTGAACAAGCTTTACGAGCAGGTAATGCACGCATACAGAAATAGATCATGCGTGTGTGTGTGTGTGGGTTTAAAGCGAGTTCGTAGACATCAGATAGCCATTAAAGTGATCCATTCTAAAACACTTCCAACATCCTCCTGGGAATCTACTACTACGATGACATCATCCTTCCATGATGTAATGCCTGACAAATGGGCCCGCGAGCACCGTCGCTCTGGCAACCACCAGCTGCCATAGGAAAGGTGGAGGGTGTGTGCGTGTGTGTGTGTGTGTGTGTGTGTGTGTGCATCCGGCATCATTACATCACCGCGGCAACCGGGTACCATCCAGGGATGGCCTGCCATTCCCCACAAGGCTTTCCAGGAATGACTGCTGGGAATTACATTGACATCAGATACATCACTGTCGCAAACGTCCCGAAAATAACTGAAAGCTTCCGGCGCTTTATTTCAGAACAAAAGGAATCGAATGAGCAATATTTTGGCATTTACGTCTGGCTAGTCATTTGGAAGGTTTATAAACGGAGAGCTGTGGCTAATCATGTGACCATGTGTGATCTCTGAGGTGTAGCATGAAGGCTATTGGTTGGTAGCTAAATTGTTGGGTTGCAGTTGCTCACAGTAAAATTCAAGTAGAGATTAAAGAGAAAGAAAAAAAAGATATACATATTAATTTATATATAAAGTAAAAGAAAATGTATAGCAGTAGAGAAACAGATGGCGAAAAAAAATATTTACACGTTGTAACAGTTATTATTATTATTGCACAGAATTGGTCAAGATAATTTCCCAGCTATATGTGGTTCTTCTCCAAACTGTTACCACAAAGGCACACAGGTGTATAGAATGTCTTTAGATGCCATAACATTTACCCTTCAGTTGAACTAGAAGACAGCTCCAGCATACCAATATGCACAATGTGAGCTTTATGAAGATCTGCTTTACATGGGTTGAAGTGGAAGTTCTCCTGCTATCGAGCTCTGACCTCAACCCTGTCAACCTTCCCGTCTGTGGGATGAACGTAAACGCTGACTGCACCCCAGGCCTCCTCACCTCACCTACATCAGTACCTGACTTTACTAACACCCTTGTGTCTAAAAGAGCACAGATCTCCACAACTACCCTTCAAAACCTAGTGGAACATCTTCCCAGAAGAGTGGAGGTTACTATACCAGCAATAGGGACTAAATGTGGAATGAGAATGTGTTTACAGTTCACTTATTATTCTATTTTTCAACTTTCATTCAGTACGCATACGTATTCTTGAGGGATTTGATGGGTGAAGAATTATTATAAAAAATAACACACCATTGGCTATTATGTATATATATTGAACAATTTAGTCAGAATGATTAATTATTAATATATAACAATTTCCACACATCAAGACTGCGTTCAGCCGATATTTGTTAAATATTTTGTCCTCAAATATTTCTTGTATGTAAAAATCATTTTTTGGATTGGACTCTAAAATATCGCTGTACAACTAGTTGTAAATGCCTGATCCATTGATAGCAGTTATTTGTGTTTGTGTGTGCGTGTATAAATACATAAATAAGCGAACAAAAATAAATAAATAAAAACATCTACTTGAATTTTTATCAATGATTGAAATAATTGAGAAAAAAAAAATTAATTAGTTTTTTTTATCTAATTTCTTATAATCTTCTAAAGCCTAATAACAATTTTTAAATATGTTTAAATGTTTTAGAAATATTTTACAATTTTCATTTATTATTTACTTATTAGGCTTTTGAAGATAATAATAAATTAGATTTAAAAAACTAATAAATTTAATTTTCAATAATTTTAATCATTGATAAAAATATTAATAATAATAATTAGAACTAGCAAACAGAATTATAGAAATATTTAGTTACATTATTATTACTAGTACAACTATTATTACTACAATTTACTAAATATAATGATGATAATGAATGAGACCAAAGTGAGACTTTTCGCCATACACCTGCATGTACACCTGATACTCCAGTATAAAAAAAGTGAAGTGAATTGCTGATGCTTTGTGTGTTTTATAGCTGGTGGTTCAGGGCTCATGTAAAGGTGGGGCTCAGTGAGTTCATGTGAAGATTAATGACATCATAAATTTTGCCAAGAACCAGTATACTCCAGCCTGGAGTCTAGTTGCCTCTGCCAAGCCTTTAAACACTGGCCCTAGATCAACCTTTCAACAAGATGAAAAAACTAATTCGAAACTGATTCAAAAACAAATGTTCAAAGAAACAAAAAGAAATGTTTTGCATGGAAAGTCTCAGGCTGAAAACGTGTTCTGAAAGTATGCAAAGGAGCTTGAAATTCTTATTATAAAAGTAGTGGATCCAATAAAAACCCTCTGAAATCCTATAAGATGCATTTGAAGGTAGCTAACTTCTGATCAATCGAATGAACTGTCTAAGCCAGATGTTATATAATATGCGGGTACATCCGTCTCTCCGAGTCACATGACGCATCCGAAACGTTAGCATCTCACGAAAATCACATTAAAACGCATATGGTCCATGACGGGGAACAGTCAGAGCGATGACAATTTAGAAGATTTATGATCCGCCTGAAATCAGGCACATCACTGAAAATAAATGTATATTATGAGCTGATTTGCATATCATCACATGAGACAGTAAACTATAATACCATCTGGAGATTCATTTAAATACAAGGTTTAGTGTGTGTGGACACACATTTATGTGTTTTATCAAGATACAATACAGACAGCTAAGTCATTAACTATTTGGGTATAAATGAGAATCATGTGAGATATATATATATATATATATATATATATATATATATATATATATATATATATATATACACACAAATACATACATATGGAGACATGGCCTAGACAAAAAATGGTGATCAGTATGAGGTAATACTACTTCATTGTACTTCCTCATTCAGCAAAACAGAGCAATTTACAGTAGTGTACAGTATAAACCTTACAGTATACTGTATATGTACAGTATGTGGTATGCATTGTTTTTTTTTTTACAATTTTCCCGTATCGCTATCATCATTGTAAGATCGCAAAATCTTTAATTGAACTCAGGGACTATCTGTATATATTCTTACCTACAGTACACAACCACAAGGTTGACAGGTTCATGCACACTGGATTTAACATGAAGAACTCATCCAGTACATCCAGTATTTTCTTCACATTGGAGAAATTGATGGGTTTAAACATGTGTGGACACCAAAATTGCTTTAACTCACTCTTAAAAAAATGTGCTTTGCCCACAGAATAAACTGTTTCTCGAGCGCGTTCTCTCAGCACCGCTGCTGCTACGTGAATATGATGTTTAGCAACACTACAGCAACCGAGGCGTGTCCTAAAAGTCACATAGAATACAGATTAACATGGCAGAGGTAGAGCTGCGTCTTCCTGAAGACACAACAGGAAAACGTCTGGTATTATATAATTTGTTTTTTTGCACAGCATCATATTTTTTCTACTGAATCACATTGTGTAGCATCAAACCGAAATGGACTCACGCTGCATCGTAATAGGGGTGAATCGTATCACATCGCATTGGTAGCTGCTTCATATGTATCTTTAATGTATTGTAGGCTATGTATTGAGATGTGAATCACATCACCGTCAGTTATGGAGATGCCTACTGACTACATTTGGTGCGAAAGAAGGGAAATTGTGACTAAAATATTCCTTTTAAAAATGAGGTACAATCACACATTCTGTTAGCCAAAGCTCCTTGGATTTAGCAAAAGGAAAATGAAGCTCCAGACAAGACAAATCGCACAAGTCACTAACCTCAGACAGAATCAGACTCGAATTCTTCCGGATTAATCCATTAGCCTATTCTTTTTAAACCACACTCATCTTTCCCTACAGGCATGAAAGAGGCCACTATTTATGACAAGATCATAATATAATGAAGGTACTAAGTGTGTAACAGCTTCAACACTCAAAGCTTTAAAGGCTGCAACTGAAATAAACAGCGTGCATGTCGTGGTCAGATGCCAAATAGCACCAGCACAAGTCTGGCGGTCAATGAATCATCGACTGGTCGAAATTCCCATCAGCAGCCTTGTTCCTGTAGATAATACAGATCTCCTGTTTACATCCAGTGCATCTGCTTCAGAGCATCAGTTTACTGGATTAGTCAAACCAGTTCTCCCCCATCCTCAGGAACAAAGAGAATCATCTCAAAAACTCAGATAAAAAAAAAAAAGATATTAACCTTAACCCATATTGTATGTACTTATTTGCTTTTGTTATCAATACTACTACTACTACTACTACTACTACTACTACTAATAATAATAATAATTGTCATCATAATAATACTACTAATAATGATATAATATTAGTAGCAAAATCATAATTATAATCATTATTATCAATTATTTCTCTCTCCCTCTGTTCTCTTTATCCATTACCTTTCTTTCTTTCTTTCTTTCTTTCTTTCTTTCTTTCTTTCTTTCTTTCTTTCTTTCTCTTTTTCATCTATTCTTTCTTTCTTTTTCTCTCTCTGAATTGTTGAATTCTTATTTTAATTGTAATAAATTTGATTTGAATTTACATTTTTCTCTTTCTTTATTCTGTTCATATTTGGAATCTCAGTCCTCACATCAGACATAATTGTCACCCTTTCATTTCATTGTTATTTTTTATTTTTTTTGCCTGTTTTCTCTGCCTTCCTATTTTCCTAATCTCACTGCCTTAATTTTTTCAGAATATTGTGGATAAAATTAGCCCAGATGATTTTCACTCTTTCTTCTTATCTTTGTGCACAACATGTTCACACCTGCTTGAGCTCTCATGATGCACTCCGTCTGTTCCCGTCACACTATCAATGAGTTCTGATGAGTTCTGGTCAGCAAGAATAAATGTTAACAAATTAACGATAAAACGAATAAATAAATGTGCAGAAAAAGCTCATATGATCTCACACGACCTGCAAGAGGTCCTCATTACCACGTCTTCTCCCACGCCCGTACGCACTTCCTGTCTGCTTAATAGGATTTCCTCACTGACTGAAGGAGTTAAGAAACAATGTTCTTTCTCAATGGACGTAGCGTATTTCCCCTTTTGACTTGCAGTGTTGTGAAACAATTTTGTAGTATTTATGTGGAATGCCTGCTTCTCAAGTAATATACCGAGCAAATCGGAGCTCCCACGGGGCTCAAAATGAGACGACACGATTGCTTTTGGAAGCTATAATGCATTTCTAATGTCCTGACACAATATTCCACAGAATTTGTGCTGTCATTTCTGCTGCAATCAGACAGAGACCAGAGCACAGAGTAATCTTGTTGCCTGACTTTTTTATTTATTTATTTATTTATTTATTTATGTTAATACTGAATACGAGATAAACATTTGATAATTAATAATTGATGAAACTGTTTCGTTTAGATCACTGGATCTATATTCAAAGAATATTCATTATACAATGAATTATATATTCATTATACAAAGAAAAGTAATTGTTATATATATATATATATATATATATATATATATATATATATATATATATATATATATATATATATATATATATACACACTGTATATATAAAATTCTTTTTTTATTAAGGCATATTTCATGTATTTTTTTCCACTGCCATTATTTACAATTACTATAAAGACAGTACGCACAAAACAAGGCTGGAAACATGTGTACAGCTCTTTACACACAACGTTCGTGATTTATTAAAAAAAAATTAAAAAATTAAAAATAAAAAAATCTTGACGGGATAAAGTGGCCACCTGGTACCACACGGAAACACAGAAGGCGAGAATGGGAATTGACGACACAATTATAAATTGAATACGTTTATAAATGAGACCCCAGAACGGTCCAGAATTTAGCGGGCGGTGCGTCAGTAATAATGGTCCGTGGGTAAACACAGTGCTACGTGTGTAGTTAAATGGACTAAATAATTTGCCTCTATGCTTTTTTATATTAGTATTATTTGAATTACTCAAGAAATTGTTTCAGCCCTATGTGTGTGTGTGTGTGTGTGTGTGTGTGTGTGTGTGTGTGTGTGTGTGTGTGTGTGTGTGTGTGTGTGTGTGTTTAGGTTTTTTGATACTAATTGGACTTTCCAAATAAAAAAAGAAAATATATGACCGACTCAAATGGAGGTAGACCAGAGGTTCTGTCAGGTTGTACATCAGGCAGGATTTATAAGGTCAGGAAACGGACAAGATGCTTTTTTAAGAGCAAAGTAGGTCAGAATCATTTAAATGCTTCACACACACATAATCCAGTATATCAGAAATGGTGCTGAGTAATGAAAGATTTATATTTATAGAGAATTAAACTCTCGGTGTAAACTCTGCCTGTCTCTGGAAACGGCCCAAACAATACATTAATTGCAAAACGACTACATTTCCATTTATTTATCCAATCCATCCAAAGCGATGCAACATCCAGCGACGCTCAATGAGCTAAACATGTCTGAGATAGGAAGGATTTGAACTCATGACCTGCTAGAAGAATCTAGTCGAGAATTCAACTGCACCCTTTTTTTGGTCTATCATCATATAAATTCCTGCGAATAAATGATGAATGTTAGGATTGCCTTTAAGCACTACCTAAACTTTTATGTTCGACACAGTCTTAATTTTGCACAAGCCCCACCTACAGACTCAGACAACCACAGACATAAACACTCCATGGAAACCTGAGGGGAAGTAAATTCTATAAAAAGGACAGATTTTGTTTGCTTCTCTGGCTTATAAGCAGCTGTTGTTTATGTTGATTTATTGTGTCTAGAGTTTTTTGTTTTTTATTACGTAGTGTATCTTTAAATCGTTCTCACTCAAGCAAAAAAAAAAAACTATTGAAAAAATGTTTAACTTGTAGATGCTTAATAGTGTCCTACTGGAGTACTGATGGTGCCCTACTGGTGTACAGTACATACTGTAGCTACTTGGTCCGTACCGAAAACATGATTTGCGAAAACGTAGCTTTTGCTCTGCGCGTGCATGAATTCACTGTCACTTTCTGTCATCGCCAATGTTTTTACAACAGTTTTGCGATAAGGATTTTTTATGTACAGCTTAAGTACATAGCCTAGCTATAGAAAAATAAATATTAAACATTTATTACATTTACACACAGATATACACATCCGGGGAAAGGTGGCAGTATAGAAAGGCATCGGCCCTTGGATACAAAGGTCGTTAGTTCAAATCCCAGCCACACCAAGCTGCCATTCCTGTCCGGGGCACATAATCAAAACCACAAAGCTGCTCAATGCTGCTCAGTTGTAATGCAAGTCGTAAATGTCGTACGAATGTAAGCGATTGAATAAAATTTTTCCATTTATTTCATTTTATTTAATCAATTTGATTTGTGCCAATTTAATCGATTACTCATTCTTTAATATAATTGAATTTTATAAAATATTTTAACAATAGAAAGTGTATTTACATCAACAGAATATCACTAGCAAAGCACTATTTCCGTTTTATCCGTATTACAAAAACTGGAAACTGGCGTAAATCGGTTCGGACACACTTTAGACAGGAAGTAGATGCATTTGTGCAGTACAAATCGTGTTTCTGGTACGGATCGAGCGGCCACACATACCTACACCTGATGTATCACTTACCGAAGGTGCTCTACTTTGTGACATATTAATAGATCTATTGTATTTCATTTCATATTCCTGATCACTGTAAAATAAAAAGTTAGATGCTGGAAGACAGAGTGTAGATAAATGGGTCTTTTATTTTTTTTTTTTAAGATGGTGGTAGCTTAGTGTTTAAGGCATTGGACTCTTGATCAGAAGGTCATGAGTTCAAATCCCAGCACCACCAAGCTGCTACTGTTGGGCCCTTGAGCAAGTTTGACCCTTAACTGCTCAGTCGTAAATCGCTCTATGGGGGCGTCTGCCAAAATGCCATAAATGTAATTAATGTATATTTCCTCCAGGCCTACTTTGGAAAGGCAACAATTTTAAAACTACAAACATAAATGCATAATGCAACCAAAGTAACGGTTCTCCGTAGGATATCTCCAGATATGTAGTTACTTGAGTTCTTGAATTCTCTGTGGAAATGCAAATCTATTACTTACCAAAGGAGCGCTACTGGTCCTTGATAGTATTAAACACACCAATAAATATGCAGGGATTTGAGGTGGCAATAAAAGGCAACAAATGACCAATAGAGGATCATACCGACCACTAAAACCAACACAATTCCCATTAAAACCATCAGAAATTTATTTGCAATGTGGTAGATAAACCACACACTTCATCTCGTCAGAACATCTTTCCAGGCCATATCCAAATCCTACAATGTGATTGCAGTCTGAAAAAAGTCTTTCAGTGTATGTGTGTGTGTGTGTGTGTGTGTGTGTGTGTGTGTTACAAATCCTTTAAAACAAACCCTTTTTTGAGTGTGTCTCCTGAAGCTGCACCAACACCAATTACAGGGACAGGGTCTAAAAATAGAGCCGGCTCTTCACAAGAACACCTGACAAGACTCTCTCTCTCTCTCTCTCTCTCTCTCTCACACACACACACACACACACACACACACACACACACACTGCATACACGCACACAAAGCGCAGCACTACAGCCTCTGGATCTGCAGAGCCGATAGCCCTTTTTTTTTGTTGCAATAATTACATTCAGTGAGGAGTGAAGATGATGACGTAAAGTATATGAGAACCAGGAGCTCAAGCAGAGACACAGGAGAACACACACACACTTTTTATTAGTGTTAGGCCTGTGTCAAGATTTTATCAGACCCCTAAATTGAACCGATCGAAGCCTGGCTGTAAAACAGTCCGAATTTGCTAATGGCGTGTTTGCCGCGTGCGATTAGATTAGACTCCTGGAGAGAGCCAGCAGCGAGTGTGTACAGGATTGGCAATGCTAGGCTAACACCACTGCATCTTCACCAGAGCTTTAGAGCAGGTCACATGCTTTTACATGACATAGATAGAGCTACACAAGGCATAAAAAATTATCATTAGGGAATTAACACCTATACAAATACAGCGTATATATAAACACACACACAAACACACACACACACACACACACACACACACACACACACACACAAATACTCAAAATGAATGACATGTACACACCTCAAAAACTGACCAGATCTAATGTGGTTGTTAAATGCACAAATTACCAGACAGACAATCACACACAGAAGGCAAGCGCAGGTGTGCTCGATTTCTTTTCTCTCTCTCACACACACACACACACACACACACACACACACACACACACACACACACACACACAGAGAAACAGGGAATAAGTACAATACCTGAGGTTTAACGCATTCCTGAGGAGGAGCCAGAACGAGATGAGAGCGGAGGAGAGAAGAAGAGAAGACGACGGTTATAGGGAGGAGAGAGAGCGTTATTCAGCACACACACAAACACACACACGGATGCTGGAAGGCACTTTGCAAGTCATACTACGGCATGAGGCAAGGGACATACTGCTCGGTAAGGCTTGGTTACCTCTGTCAGATGTGGGGGAATGGGGACAACAGAGGGGGGGCGTGCACACACACATATACACACACACACACACACACACACACACACACACACACACACACACACACACACACAAACACACACAGCCATAGAAAAAACAACAACAAACCAGGCTGAGTTAAACCCATAATCGAAACAGGCGCGGGAGTTTTAGGTAGCATGAAGCTGAACTAAATTACCCAGAAATCCTGTCTGGAAACGTTGCCACTACGCTGCTTGCTACAGATCCTTAACAATCGAGCCTGATTGGATCTCAGAGGGAACGGAGGAACACAAGGCACTAAGTGTGAGCTGGCTAGCACGTTCCTCTCCAAACCGCGATGCGCCTCTCAATCGAATAACGAACGCATTCAGCTCAGATCCGCCGCCATTTGCTTTATTTTACCAATTGAAGCTGATTGGTCGGAAAGGATGCGGCGATATACAGGGTTCACAGTAACATCTGCACGTGTTGGAAGCAAGATATGGGACCAAGCGTAAATCGTAGTGATGCGAGGATTGCTCCGAAAACAGCAGTAATGGAGCATCTCTTTTTGAAGATCTCTTGAAAAAAATCAGGTCAAAACGGTCATTCTTTATAGAGCTAGCTTGGGGGGAAAAATGTTCCCTTTTCCTTGTGGTACCAGGTTAGGCGGAAAGTTAAGACTCAGGGTTACTGATTGGAAGGTCAGGTGTTCAAGCCCCAGTATCACCATGCTGCTACTGTTGGGCCCCTGAGCAAGGCCCTTAACCCTGTGTGAGCCAGAGGCGCTGTATCATAGCTGACCCTGCGCTCTGACCTCAGCTTCCTAACATTGCTGAGATATTCAGATTTAAAGAAAGAATTCACTGGGCTGTAAAAATATTGGTCTACCACAGAGGTCCCCAAACTACAGCCTGAACCCTCTAAACAATGCCAGATAAATATTTTAAAAAATGTAATTTTAAATACATATCTACATATACATATCCCTTTTAATTAGCATAGCCTGAATATATTTTAGATTCTCCAACCAACCAAAAGAATGGTACATTTAACGTTATAACATGATAAATACTTTTAAAATTTACGCAATGATACTGGTAGTCACTCCGGCCCATGTAATTTTCTGTTATAGACTCACCCTGGCACTTATTATGTAGTAAGCTTTGTGAAGTAATAACTAAGGTCCTACAGTAGTGTCTGAATATCAAATCCCAGCACTACCAGAATAATAATGTTGAACCCTTAGGCACAGGTCTTGGACTGGAATTAGCCTTGCTTGTGTACAGCTTTGGAAAAAAGCATCTACCAATTGACGAAAGCATTAAAACCTAATGATTCCAGAAGGTTCTGTAGCAATAAACCACTTGTGCAGTCGTACTTTGTTTTTAGTGCTGAAAAGGAGACATTGGATTTAGCTTGAAATGCCCTGGCCAGTCATAAAGTCAAAAGATTTTCAAAAACTACAAATTCATGGCTCTGCTAAAAACATATATTTGTTTGGAGTGTGAGATTTGGTTGTAAACACGCCATTACACTGCCATTCTCTTCCCACAGATGTTTCAAAACAGGGAGCAGTTCGGGTCAAAACGTGTTGGTGTCGTGAGAAAGTTGGTCTCCTCGTTTCCGATGGGACGCCAGAGCTGAAGGACGTGAGGAGTTTTCCTGTGTATGGAGCAATGTCTTCTCAGATAAGTAAAGGAGCATTGGTGCTTTTCCTTTGGGAACGGTAGGAATTTGGGAAACTGAATAAGGGGAGTTGGGGGGAAAAAATAATAAAGGAATGTGCCTAAAGCGGTTCCCATTTCAGATGTGCATACCACAACTGCAGGAAACCGCTAAAAAACAACATGACCTGTAAGCAAAACATGCACAATAAAGCGTGGCCTAGCTGCAACATTTCTCCTGCAATCTCCAGTGTGGTCCAGTGGACAATACTCAAGTTTTTAACCAAGTTCAACCAAAATTTTAATTTATTCTGTTTCTGTGTTCACTAATATTCAATGAGTTTGTACTTTTTTATAGGCATGAACCATCTTGGAGGACACCAGCTTGGAATTTCTTGGAGTTTTTTGGAGTAAATTCCAAATTACAGATGTTAAATGATTTATGAATGTTTTGTTTTATTATTAATATTAATATTTTTACATCAAAACTGATTGAAATTAAGAAAACTGTTGAATTTCTACCCTGCACATCCATTAATCACATGCACACAGCAGACTTCCTGCAAGGCTATTGAGGCCACACCCCCTACATACATGCATTCCTACATAACATAAACACACATTATTTCCTAAATTCTCCACACTTAATAATGTAAAAAAAAAAAAAGTCCATCTTGGCAAGGATTCGGGCAAATTTCATAAATATACATACATTTATGTTTAAAAATTCCTTGTACTGTTTGTAAGCTATTGCGCAACAAAATTTACTAACAATTAAATTAATTGAAATTTAATTTTTAAAAATCTGTATTAGTTTGCATGTATGTCAGTTTAAGACCAAACAAATGTTAATATTTATGTTTGTATATGATGCAGTTAACATGCAAATTTCCTCAAATTTCGAATAACTTTCCATAATTTACTGGTAATTTTCCAACTTGGAATATTATTGCGCTATGTATCATACCTTACTAACGAAGGCTACCTTGCATAAAGCCGTAGCATTATCTCATTTAGTTTTAGTCTACAAAATGGTTAGTGGCAAGTTACAAGCACAATTCACATAAGGAATTTCAGAGGGAATCCGCCTTCCAATTGGGAATTCTGTCTACCTAGAAAGTTCACGTTCCAACTGGACTGCAATGATGTTTTTGCTTCATCCTTTATCTTTGCATAAATAGCTCAGAAACCTTCTTAACTCTCAATACCTCCACTAAATCCCAAATGCTGGTTGTGAAGAGAATGTGTTATGGAGCTTTGCTACCTACAGAGGATTAATCAACATGGAAGGCTTCTTCCCTGCAATCCCTATCTATATTCCCTACGCCAAGCTGAAGCTTAGTGATGTGCACACATTGCCACACCAATTATCACACACACACACACACACACACACACACACACACACACACACACACACACACGGCAGCAGCACAGTGCACCACACTTGAACAAGCCACACAGAACACAGTGGGAACTGAGAGGAGAAACTGCTGCCACCGACACTCTTTAGCTAACACAACCTGAACCTACTGAGTACAGACAGACACAACAACAGCTACGACTCCTACAGAGAGCGAATACAAAAGCTAGCATGTCACACGTGTAAAAGGTCATGAAACATAAAAGAAACAGCTTACGACACGACAAACAACTATTAAAGCTAGCACTTGGGGCTAACACAAAATGTTAGCAAAACGTGTTAAGAAATTAAGCTGTGAAAGTTTATAAATGTAATAAAATGGAAGTAATGGAAATTGGAAAAACTTAGGATGCTAATGGTAACTCTGGGATTTGACACCACAGGAAAGATTAAATCACAATAGAGCGGTACAATAAAGGACAAAACCGAGATCAGAGTTACAGCAAGCTTAGCTGAGTAGCTACATCATGACTAGAATGAACCATGAACAATAAAACTAAAACATTCAAGTGTGTTTTTATTTATTTCCGTTTATTATTTACTTTTTAAATTTTTATTTAAAACTATTTATTTTTAAAGTCTAAGAATAGAAATTTAGAAAAATTAATTTTAGTTTTATTTTTTATTTTGCTTGAACTCAAGTTAAAAACTATTGTTTTTTTTAAATAAACTTTAAAGCTAGCCTGCTATTACAAAAAAATCTAACACTTCAACAAAACAGACGACGTCAAATTGATCCTGAAATCATTCCTAATTCCTTGAAGAGCTATTTCATTCCCAAATGGGCGCAGTCGACCCGTGTCTGCCAAAAAAACCTTCAGCCTCATTTGGATTTTTGAGGGGTGACTAACTCAGAAAATCTGTTATCTCAGCCAAATAACTGGCTAAATGTTATTGGGTAACAATGGAAATACATTTTATAATGTGATTATCACCGTGTTGGTATATTCCTGACAGATTTCCTGTCTTTCTACATTTACTTGTACTTGTTTCCTCACAGCAGAATGCTAATTACCAGCTAAAACACCAAGTCAATGTTTGTATTCCAAATTTCCTGAAAATGTGATTAACCTTAAAATAGTGACTTGAACTGTTAATATAATTTTATTTAGTTATTACCAGTCATTTTTACATTATATTTACTATTCTGAGGATATTTTGTCTCAAGAATTAAACATACGGTGCCAAATTCCTCCTAAAACTGTTCCGGAGCTACTCAGGAACGGTTTTCTATTCGTAAATGAACACATCTACCCCGTGCTTGCCAAAAAGTGTTGGATCCAATTTGGGTTTTTGAGGGATAATCTGTTGCCTCAGGCAAGTATCTGACTAAACGGCGTTGACTAAAAGCATTTTATCATACGAATGCTATTATTTCTCCTCATGTTTCTGTCAGACTTCCTGTCATCGATTTCTACGCTGAGTTCTGCCCAATATATTTCTGATTCACTTTAACATTCTAGTGAATGAATGTTACATGTTAGCATGTTAGAAAGATGGAAAATTATTATTATTATTATTATTATTATTATTATTACTATTATTATTACTATTATTAAAACTTTCTTTCGGCTTCTCCCGTTAGGGGTCGCCACAGCGGATCATCCGCATGTTTGATTTGGCACATTATTTTACGCTGGATGCCCTTCCTAACACAACCCTCCCTATTTATCCGGCTTGGTTCCCTGACCGGGAATCGAACCTGGACCGCAGCAGATTATTATTATTATTATTATTATTATTATATTAATATAGAAACTTAATGAGCCTGGGCTAGTTTTAAAAGGGCCTATCTAAACCCTAAGCTAGCTTGTAAATACGTAGCTAGCAACGCCAGCTTTTTTCTTTTAATATAGCTTCTGTTCAGGAGTTTTATTCAGAAAATCTGAAAAGTACACAACTGGCCTGGGCTTGCCAGAAAATAAGGAATGGCGTAAGATCTCATCTCAACAGTTCAACAGATAAACTACACGGTTTAGTTGCCGCGTCAGCACTTTTTTTTGGTAAAAACGGTTGGGCAAACATCCACAAAAATCCTTCTAATAGCAATGTGCTACAACGATGATGCAAATAGACATACAAAAGAACAACTACTTAAGTGCACAAATGTACATTATATATATATATATATATATATATATATATATATATATATATATATATATATATATATATATACATACATATATAAGATGTAGGCTAATAGTTACACAAGAAAGCAATTAAAAACTGATATCCATAGATAGTAGCACAAAAACACATCACAATCTCCACACGAAGCAATCACACACACCTCACACACACACAGTGTATAAAGTTGTACAGTACTCACTGTGTGGTATCCGCGTGTTATGGCCGGCTTGCCCGCTTGGTACGGCTCCACCGTGTCGATGATGGTCTGCCTTTCACCCTTCTGGTTGATTTTGCGGAATCTCCTCCTGGACTGACGATGCGAAGCCTGGCGCTGAAAATACTCCTCATTCTCATCCATATAGTCCACCTGCCACAGGAACAGAGCAAGACGAGTGAGTCTCTTGCTCTCTCCCTCCCTGTCTTTCCCCCTCCCATCCCCATCTCTTGCACTGCGTAAAAATAGCAGTGGGTGTGTGAGCCTGTCTGTAAGAGTGTGTGTGTATACATGTGTGTGCTAAGCCTCAAAGTCTACATCAAATACTGATTTAAAAAAAAAAAAAAAAAACAGGGAGGGTGCCATCTATCCTTCTTGAAGTGCGAGTGAACCGGACATGTGCGTACAGGTCAAAGGTCAGTGTGTCATGTGTGCTAAGCCTCTTCCGTATTGTTATTCGACTCCTGTATGAAATATCTGCATCGCATGTGGAGTAAATGCACAGCGTTTTTTTCTTTTGCAATAGACCTGCTTTTAGGTGCAGCTACATCAGGACAGCACGTTTTGAGATTTCGATGCAGGAAGTGCTAACCGGAGTGACCTAACTCCACACTCTGAGGGAAATGAGATTAATACATTTGTCTCAATCTCCATCTCCATCTTCTGCTCTCTCTCTCTCACACACTGTCCTCTTCATCTGTACTTTCACTGCAGCCTCCCATTTCACACTCCCTCCACCGTTGGGATTACACATCAAATCTCTCGCTACCTTACCAACTGCTGCTATGGCAACGCCGCCGAGCGCCGAGCAGTGGGAATATATTGAACTCAAGTGAGTGCAGTGTCCATATCCTGCATGGGATCATAATTACAGAGCCATGACGGCCAATAATAACACACTAGGCACTCCTCGAGTACCAAACGCGGCTGAAGGGAACGTCGCGTCAACTCGGAGATTAGCCGAATCTGGATGTAACCATGCGCACGTGCCCAGTCTGGAGCCGAATGAATAAAAGCAGATAACAACGTGCTTGACTGCATTGCATCGGTAAAATTGCTCGGTAAAGACACCGGGTTCTTATTGACGAACAGCATCTGTGTCTCTACAACTGTCTAATACAAATGCGTCTGTAATTCTTTTATTTGAAAAATAAATAAATAATAATAATTTTCTGAACATGGCTGAACATATTTTGCATACACTGCATGACAACAGATGCCCACATTAGCATGAGACAAAAGCTGCTCATTCAGAATGCTTGTTAATCGCAAATACAGATTGTAGACACGCTTTATTCGTTCGTTGTTCAGATTTTCTTGCTCATCAATTGATTGGTCGAAGTGCGATTTCGGATCGTTTGCGACGCAACAAATACGACAAGATGTTACATTTAATCGATAAGGAACCAGAAGCCCCTCCCACTTTTTCATCTTACTATCATTATTATGAGCGTTTTTTTTTTTTTAAAGAATGCATTGTACATTTCAGGAAACAAATCTTACTAAATCAGTGCAGTATCATATCCTGATACCTAAACAACTGTGTGATTGTTGTATATGGATTTTCATGCTGCAATTAATACTAAAAGTGCTTGGCCCCCTCTTTTCTCAATGCATTATGCAATAACATTAAAAAGTAAATAAAAAGAGGAAATGCACACATACACACACATATACATATATATGGAATAATAAGCCGCATTTAAAGTCAGTCCCCAGTTTTTTGCATTCACAAAACACAGTCCAATTACAATGGGAGCTGTTTGACCTCCAGAGCCAACAGTAAATGCATCCTGTGAGTTGAAAAAGTATGCAGACCCCTGAGCAATTCTCTGATATTACTGATTTACGATGGACAGTTTTTGAAAGGTGACACTGGATTTATGTTGGGAAATGTATTAAAGAACTGAACTACTTTGCTAAAAGTCTGTAAAAACAATTATTACAAATGCATAGTTTAGGAAAAGGGTTCAGAATAACATCCGTGTGTTTGGATCTCGCAGTGAGGGGCACAACAACTGGATCAATAATCAGAAAGCTGAAGCTGCATCACGCCACCCAGGCACTGCCAAGAAACGGCCGCCCCTTAAGTCTCAGACAAGAAGGAGGCTGGTGAGAGAAGCCACAGAGAGGCCAACAATCACTTTGAAGGATCGTGAGAGTTCAGTGTCTGGGAAAGGGGTAATGGTGCACCAGTCAACCATATCAAGAGCACTGCGTAACACTGGTGGCAGGAAAAAAGCCAATACTGAAAAAAGCATAATCTAAAAGCACATATGGAGTTTGAGAGAAAGCGTGAAAGTGAACCCAGCTGTGATGTGGGAAAAGGTTTTGTGGGCAGATGAATAGAGAGACGGACGGAGCTTCTGAGCCAAAACGCAAAGCATTAGGTGTGGCGCAAAACCTAAAGCTTTCCATATCTCAAGAGACCTACAATAATAGCCATCCCTACAATAAAACATGGTGGTGACGGCACCATGCTGTGGGGATGCTTCTTATCAAAAGAAACAAGTAACTGTGTTAGAAATGATGTGAACAGTCTGTTCAAAAACTAAAAGCAAATTCACCTTCCAGAGAGACAATAAAGAAGTGGCCGAGTCAATTTAGTGATCCCAGTCACAATCTGGGGCACTGTGTAAAAAAATGCGAAAATCCACAGGTATCGCCAAACCCTGACTAATCCGAATAACCTACAAAAAAACTCTGCCTTGAAGAATAAATTAAAAATGTACTTCGGCACTATTTCCAAAGTGAACACACGCTGTATGTATCCCAAAAGATCTCTTCAAAGCTGCTACTGCAGCAAAAGGGTTCATCTCCCAAATATTGTGTATTGTGATTGTACACTTGTGCAAGGAAACTATTCAATATAATTAACACAGAATACTGTACATCAGTGTTGTCAGGACTCACCACGATCATTTCGGACGGCTCCAGAACGATACACTCGCATCCGCGACGTAAGCTCCCGGCGGAACGCTTTCCAAAACTGCAGAAAGAAAAACAGTGATGCGGAGATTAAAACCAATAAGTGAAGTCTGTGTTAATTACTGTAAGAGTTTCTGTGGAAAAGAAAGTGGTCATAGTCTCCAAACAACCCTCAACACATGAATCCATACATACAAACACATATCACACACACACATCAGTTGTACATTATAGTTTTCCTGATCTTTCCTGGAAAATTTCACTGACCCCGAGACTGGAAAAGTCCACTAGCCGACATCGCAGTTCATGAATGGAGTACAGTGCCGCACACAGGGTGCATGCAAGAGACGCTATAGAAAACAGTGTGGTGGAAATAAGGAGCGAAGCCGCAAATACAGGGCGTGGTAAACATACACGCACTCACCAACACCCTAATGTAGTATAATACGTCGTCTGTAAAGCTAATTATACCGTGGCGCTGCCCAATTCTCTAATTCGAAGGTGTGGATGGAATTTCTATAAAAGCAGCTTTGAAAGATCAGTAGCTTATGTACAAAATTTATATTATACTATATTAGATGTATGTGATAATTATAACACGACACTTTCTATAGGAACACCACATCACCATGGATATGAATGGAAGGCACTTGATTAATAAACGTATACAGAAATCAATAAAAACATTTAATTTTTCAGATATTTTCTAAAATTCGATGTTTAGCATTAAGAGTCTTCAGTGTCAGCGCTTTGTAACAATCAGTAGCTTTCTTACTTTGTACATTCCGTTTTCATTTAGGGTGTCATTTCTATACAATGAATGAAAAAATTTGTTTGTTTAATGAAAAAAATATATAAGCCGTATTTTTATGCATGTGTAATTATTTTTTATACTCTTATGGGCTCGTCAAAATAATACAAACTGTAGTATACCTTTAGTGACCTTGGTTTGACCTTTCTATGGTGGATAAGATGATGTTTTTAATATTGTATGTGTATTAATAATAGCATAAATATTCATCATCCGTATGTTCGATTTGGCACGTTTTTACGCTGGATGCCCTTCCTAACGCAACCCTCCCTATTTATCTGGGCTTGGGACCGGCACTAAGAGTGCACTGTCTTGTGCAACCCTAATGGCTGGGGTTGGTTTTCTGACCGGGGATCGAACCCGGGCCGCAGCGGTGAGAGCGCTGCATCCTAACCACTAGACCACCAGGGAACCTCTAGTAGGTCGTAGATGACATGCTTAATTTAGTCTTAGTATAATACTGAATAAATTCAAAGGTGGTGTCCATTTGACCCCGAGTCAAGACTTGTTTCAGCAAATCAAATACGAATTTGACTTGTTTAGTTTTTCTCAAGGACATGGCTCCAGTATTTTCTCAAGTATTAATATCAGGTGAAAAAAAAAACAAAGGCTTTGTATACTGCATACTTGGTGTGGTATAAGAGGAATAAAACTTCAGCGCATGCTATTATTGGAAAATAATCCACTTTCTGGGTTTAACAGTCATGTTGGCATCACATGAATCGTTTTCTAATACCAGTGTTTAATTTCTTAATAACTACACACACCTAATCAGTCTTTGGCTGTGTGTAAGAATTTGTATTGAAGTCACAGAAATGTTAGTAACAGTTGACATAATTTTGCTTTTTTTTTGCTTTCTGGTATAAGCAACAACAATGCTGACACTGCGCTTTTCTTTTACAGAGAAAAAAAAGCTGACAAAGAGCACTAAAGTCCAGAGCTCTCAAACACACACACACACACGCATACTTTCAGTGGGGGTAAAATGCAAACTCAACCCATAATGCTAACGCAACCAAATTCCATACTGACCAATGGGGGTCTTTATCTCAACTAATATAGGCTTTAATAGAGCAGAAAATTATAGGCAAATAATAACCTTGGATAGTGTTTGCATTAACGAAAAAAAACTGAACAATTAAAAAATGTGAATCTACATTTAGCCGATAAAAAACTTGGGGACTCATTATAGTTTTTATACAGTAATAATGAATAACCCAAAGTCGATCATTTTTGAAAGTGTTTTCTTAATTTCCATTCACGGCATTTGGAACACGTCCTTATGCAGATCCACTTACACTGATCTCATTTACACAACTTTTGTTGTAGTTAAACGTTAAGAGCTTTGCTCAAGGACCCAACAATGGCATATTGGTGGTCCTGGGTTCTGAACTCACGACCTTCAAATCAGAAAGGCAGCATTTTAACCAGTAAGATGCCACCGGTTTATCACCAATTCAGGTTCTTGGTCTTTTTTCTTTCTTTCTTCATCTCATACTGTATTATAAAGAAAGAAACACATTTTTAACTGACCCTCAATAACAAGTTTGTAGTAAGATTTAAGGCTATAGGAAAGCAAATATTAAAAACCAAACATAAAAATAAATAAATAATCCGGCACCTTTACCAAAAAAATATAATATTGATTAAATTGTGTAGTCAGTTAAATTGGCACAATTTAATAAAAGGTGGCAATAATTTGATTTATTCGATTCGATTTTTTAATTTTTTTATAAAATATTATTTTATATATTATTTAACCAAGCAAGCATTTTATTTAAAATTGTTGAAATTCACAAATGCTAAAAATAATAAACTGAGTTAATGGAAAAAAAAATGACTTTTATATTTTGCATTCCTTCCCCATAACCGTACCGAACAGTGAATTTTGTGTACCGTTACACCCCTAACGACTATACAACCTTGTGATCAACAATGTCAACAACAGCAGCATTATGAGGTCCTTCACTGTAATACACAATAAGAGCTCAAGGATTGTCCTTGATGAGATAATGAATAATTAAATAAATGATGAGTTTCTGTATGGATTTAAGGCATGTGTAATAAACATTTTTAATTTTAATTTGCATTATTTAATAAATTTAAGGATGCCCTCGAGGTGTCCATTCGACATTGAGTCAAGAGTCGTTTTAGCGAGTCAAATGCAGATTTGACTCATTTTGTTTTTAGGATACACGCGACATGTCCAATGAAGCCCGCCAGCCTGGCCACTTCATTCCACATAACACAACATGCAGGGGGTCTGGAATGTGAATTGGTGATGACACACACCCGTAAGTACAATCCCACCCACAGAGACACACACCCAAGTAAGAGGAATCCACCATTTCTACCATTTTATTCCTTCTAATTCTCTCTAGTTTAATAATCATTACAGCTCTATTATATGTAAGTAAGCGTGAGCAGTGTGAAAGTGTGGGAAGGGTTTAGGACTAAATTGTGATTCTATAATAGCAGAACGCTTCTGTTGCAACACTTCAGGGAAGAATATAGTGTGAAATTGATGGGGCTGAGCTGCAGGGCACTTTACCGCTTCATACACTGCATGCCTTTCGAGAACAACTGAAGCACCTCCAAACTTTTATTAGCACCAGATGAAATCCACGGGCCGCCAGCGGCAGGATTATCGTGCCCCTAACCCATCGTATATTCTACTTCCTTAAAATTAATATACACGCAGTTGTGAATGTAATACAGCGGATACAGAACTTCCAGTTTCACTAGAAACTTTGCATTTGACTTTTTCACATTTTTTTATTTTTATTTTGGGAATTTCAGTTAAACTTTTTTATTTACTTTTGTAACATTTACCACATTTAAATTACCTCTCATACATACGTATATATATATTTTTTTATTATTATTTTATATATATATATATATATATATATATATATATATATATATATATATATATATATATATATATATATATATATTTTTTTTTTTTTTTTTAAGAGTTTATAATCAAGTCAATATTTTTACAATAAAACTTGTCGGCTACAAAAAATACAAATAATTAAATAAAAATCCTATTAATGTAATGACAAAAGTTACAAGTTGCCGTTCTCGTTAGGGGCGGGGCTAATTCGTCCTTTATTGCTGGTGCTGGCTATGAAAGGCGTCGCCACACTTTACTTACAACTAAATGCGTTAAATTCACACCAAATTCTCCACAATCGTATGTTCCAGTTTGTCCCAGTTTAAAATAAAATGAAATATAATCGAATTTACACGACGTTCGTAATCACTTAAACCTGTTACCTTTTTAGTGATGACAAGTCACTAGAAAGCTCCTTAAGGAATGAGAGCCACAATCCAGTATTCCTAGAATGCTATAGTTCCACTTGCAGGCATTTTGCTGGTGCATAAAATTCAAATCAAAGTTCTGAGAAAAAAATCAACACAAGCGTCCAGTGTGTGCTCCATTAAATCCAGCCGAACTCTCACACAGCTCTCGGAGCGATCTGTTCGGTCTACTGCCTCTGTGTGATGGGAGCCTGGGTGCACAGAACATGCATGCTTGAGTGTGTGTGTGTGTGTATGTGTGTGTGTGTTAATGCGACCAAGCGTTAGTGATGACAGACTGGAGCCATACATTCCAGCTTGCCTATTTCTTACTGCCAGGCTGAGAGGGAGGGACTAACCTCAACTCACTCAACACTGACCTCTTCACCTCTACCACACACACACACAGTATATATACACTACTACTCATCAGACAGAGGGACGGATTGCATCACACCAAACGATCTGTATCAACACTCAAGATTCGTAAGAAGCCACACACGGGGGTCAGATTGTGGATTTCCTCTAAAGGGAAGTGGAACGTGGACAGCAGGCTATTCTGTATTAAGTACATATAATGAAGAGGAACAGGCAAAGTTGAGAAAATGAAAGAAATATCGGATTACACTAGGAAACCTGCACTGCCCTTTTGGTTATTTATTGAGAGAAGAAACAAAAATGGAGAAGCAGGAAATATTTCAGAGAATGAAACCAAATCATAGTTCAGAACACCAGCTTTTTAATTTTTTTTGGTGGTAAAATGTGGTCTGAATTTTAGGATGATGGTGGTTTAGTGCCATTTGGATTATGAGATTTAAGTAGTAGCACTACGAAAATAAAGTCGTATCAACACGAGAATAAAGTCGTATCAACATGCAAATTCTTTTTAATTATTATTTATTTATATTTTTTGTTTTGTTTATTTTTCTCCTCATTCTATTCCCTCATGCTGGACCGTCGTAAAAAGCATTTCACTGCATGTCGTACCCTGTACGTATGTGTATGTGACAAATAAAATTTGATTTGATTTTGTTTTGATTTGAAATGCGAGAATTAAGTCGTATCAATACAAGAATAAAGTCGTTTAAATACGAAAATAAAGTTGTATCAATACGAGAATAAAAGCGTTTAAATACGAGAATAAAGTCGTTTAATTGCGAGAATTAAGTTGTATCAATACGAGAATAAAAGCGTTTAAATACGAGAATAAAGTCGTTTAATTGTGAGAATAAAGTCGTTTAATTGCGAGAATTAAGTTGTATCAATACGAGAAGAAAGTCGTAGCACTTATTAGCAAAATAAAGCTTCGAGTGTGCCATTGTTCAACTCCTTCAGGATCGATTTCTTTGTTCATCATCCTTGTAGTCTCTCGAGAAACATCTCCTCTTCCAATAGCACGTAGATCGATATCTATGTAACCATCGATATCCTTGGAGTCGACCACTGTTCACCATTACAGACTGCACAAAAGAGACGATTTCCTTAATGTCTGTCTGATATTTTATTCAGAATAAATTAAGTTTCGTGCAGAACCGCCGCAGTGTGCGTTTACTAATTGTAACTCCGTGCTGATGTGCCGAAAGACGTTTCCTTATTGCTAAATTCTAACAAAGTCGGATTTACCCAAATCCTCCACATCCACTTTATGCAAAACAGCAACTCGCAATTCTGTGATTTTCCTCATTGCTGCTTTAATCTCGTAATTTCGACTTTATTCACGTAATTTCGACTTTATTCTCGAAATATTCCGACTGTATTCTTGCATTGCTACGATTTTTTATATTTTTACGTGACACCAAAATGTCATCATAGAATTACAACAGCAAACAATATAGGAATTTAAACATCAGGTTTAATCAGGAGTGAAACAATGGTGGTTTTGTCGGTGGCTGAGCCTGAAATGCCTACGTTCAGCTCGCTTAGTTACGTAACCGCTGCCGAGTGCATGTGGTACTCACAATGCAATCTCCAAAGCTCCAGTTCAAAACGTTCCTCTAATCAAACACTGTTATTCGTACTTCCGTTGTTTCACTGCGAATTAAAAGGATGTTTTGTTTCGTTTTTTTGGGCGGAAATGCAAATTTTGGCGGATCTTAAACCAGACTGCTGAAACGAAACATCAGCTCGACCTGCTAATCCTCTGGTTTTTGTTTTTGTGGTGGTTTTCTCTTTGATTTCTTCCTAATGAATGCTGTCCAAGCACTTTTTCCCCCTCAACGTGAAGCCGATTATTTTGAGACCCTTTTCACAGGAAGCCCTGAAAGGAAGTGTGTTCTACTGAACGTGATGCAGATAAATCCATTTGCATGTGTGAAAATTCGAATAAAGTTGCTATGTATTAATGAGCGAGGGCTGAGGAGCGGGCATGGAGGTGAAAATGGCGTTCTGCTTCTGAAACGCGCATCAGATACAAATAATCACACCCTTTTTTTTTAAAGAAAGAAAGAAAAATGTAACAATAATTAATAGAGGGAGAAAAAGAAAGAGGGTGTAAAAGGGGAGGAAAAGGAGAAAGAGGAAGATCAAATCGGAGGAAGAAGCTGAGACACTATAAGAAGATGGAGTGAAGGAAAAGGAAGCAAAAGAAAAATGATACAGAAGAGGAAGTTGATGATGACAATTACGAGGACAACGAGGGGAAGAATGGAGAAAGGCGGTGAAGAAGGATGAGGAGGAGACCGAGAAAAAGGAAGGACATAGAATAGAAAGGTAAGAAAAAAGAGGAAAAGGCGAAAAAACATGAAAAGGAGGAAAACTAAGCAGTAGTTGAAGAAAGAGGTAGAAGATTTTATGAGAAATATAAAGACGATGAGAAAGTGGAGGAGAAATAAGAGGAGAGAAGGAGGAAGAAGAGGATGAGGAAGAAGCAGAGACACTGTAAGATGATGTGGAGAAAAAGGGAGCATAAGAAAGAAGATATGGAAGGGAAAAAAGTTGACAAAGGAGAAGCCAAAGATGAAGGAAAAAGAATAGAAAGGTATACAAAAAAAATACAAATACATGCTCAAATACATTCGCTTTTTTCCACCTCTGGTTTGAAACTCAAAGCCTCTGTGATGCCACTGATTTACATGCACTGATCTTCTGGGCAGATTGTGTTACAGACCTGGATCTGGGCAGGAACATGGACTCTTTGATGAACACGGAGCCCGAGAGCAGGATGTACCAGCAGCTGCCGATGTCATCCGGACTGGAGGAGAAAGAGAAGAAAGGAGGAGTAATGATTTTAAGGAAAAATATATCAGAACAGGTTCATGATTTGGAGATGACGCACTCGTAAATGCTGAACGAGACTTCGTTATTGCTTGTGAGGAAAAAAAGAAAAAAAGGAAAAATAATTGGTGAGGGAAGTTTAATTTAAGAATTAAAAAGAAAAATTTTCACTAAATTCACTCAAAACCACAAAATCCCAAATTTTATATATATATATATATATATATAAATTCTTCATAAATGAAAGCATCCAGTAAAAAATAAAAAAATAAAAATAAATGAAGAAAAAAAAATACGAAATATAAAAAGCTAAAACATTGCAGTCGGCTACACGTACAAACGTTATAGTGTATTACATCCTTTCTTTCATTTTTTTTTCTTTTCTTTTATTCAATGCTTTGTTCCGTTCTTCTTTTTTTCTTACTATCTTTCTTTCCTTCTTTCTTGCATTCTTTATTTTCGTCTTTCCTTCCTCCTTTCCTTTCATTCTTTCCCATAATTCCCTAAATCCCATTCCACATTCACTCCCTATTTGCTGTTATAATAACTTCCACTCTTCTGGGAAGATTTTACAGTGGTAATAAAAGAAAGAAAGAAAAACAGAAAGAAAGAAAAAAAAGAAAGAAAGAAAGAAAGAAAGAAAGAAAGAAAGAGAGAGAGAGAGACAGAGAGAGAGAAAGAGAGAAAGAGAGAGAGAGACAGACAGCCAGCCAGACAGAGAGAGAGAGAGAGAGAGAGAGAGAGAGAGAGAGAGAAAGAGAGAAAGATGATCTCTTGTGATCAATGCAGCAGCAAACACAGTCATGTTTTAAAAAAATATCGATTTCTTTCCCAGATGTCACAGACGACCAACGCCAGACTTTTCCCGTCGTATTCTGACGCTCACTGAGCAGCACAACCCAAACCCCAACCCACAACGCCATGACTCGCATCCCTGATTAGCTTCTGCTTAAAAAAAGACGTGAGGGTTTTTTCTAAAGGACAACAAGTGAAGACATGCAGAAGGAGGTAAAACCAGGAGAGTCCCTTTCTCTTTCGCAAACACAAATATAAAATGCAATCGTGCGTGTGAGTGTATGCGTTTAGGGAATCTGCACGCCGACACGCCGCTCGGTAAAATGTCTCCTCGTTGTTTTACGTGACAGGAAGGAAAGGTGGGCTAAGCACCAAGAAAACCACAATATAGTTCTACAATAGCAGATTTCTTTCCTTCCTTCTTTCTTTCCTTCCTGCTCAAAAAGAAGTGCTTATTAGTACATTATCAAGTCCTACAATACCAGATTCATCCATTCTTTCCTTCTTCCTTCCTTTTATCTTTTGTCCTTACCTTCCTTCCTCCTTTCTTTCTTTCGTCCCTTCCTTCTTTCCCTTATTTTGTCCCTTGCTTTCTTCCTTCCGTCCTTCTTTCCTTTCTTCCTTCCTTAATTGTGTGCAGTATGAAACTGAACCAAACACACAGATTTTCCAGGTCGATTCTCAATAACGATTTTCTACAGCGTTTACACGAGTCACTATTTAAATATTAATTATTATAGTAACTTAAGGGGTGATTATAGATTACGGACAGGAATAAAACTGCCATTTGGGACACGTCCCATAGCAACAACAGCAGTCTTTGACCATGCAAAGCACCTTTAATGGTCACATGATCAAAACATGGTAGACTCCGGAAAACGAGCTGCAGGGACGTTTTTTTGCTCTGTAATGAAGCCGAAATGTTCTGCATCAAAGGCAACTTGAAATCGCAGCAATTGGCCCCTTAACACCACACACACACACACACACACACACACACACACACACACACACACACACACACACACGTCTAATGAGGCAACTCCGGTGCATGTACTGACGCAGCACGAGTCTCTTCCTATCTTTTTTTTTTTATCTATCTTCTACTTTATTCCTTTCCTTTTCTGGTTCCCTCGCTCCTCATCTCACGACTCCCCTCCTCCCTGTTGCTCCCTTCCACAGCATCGCTTTGAACCACAGGCAAAACCTGGATGCTCAA